>NW_025421776.1:0-162659 GCF_011764305.1 Mustela putorius furo | reverse complement strand
CTGAGCCAATCTGAGAACTGTCAGAACTTACCTGCACTCACACTAAGTTTTTATAGACTGATATGCCAGAGTTGGTTAAAAAAGGACGCTGTTATGAACAGGCCCCCTAGAAGCCCTAATCGGATCCATTGCTTTGGTTTTCCCCAGGCATCTTCCTCAGAGGCCTGGATTTCTTTCAGTACCAGCATATGGCTGTTTTCTTAACTCACCCATCAGAACAAAACTCATCTAAACATGGGAAACTTGCACGTGGGAGGTGTGTCGTGGCAAAGCCTCTTTTTAGGAGATCCCTTCAGGGCCCCAGTGCCACCGCTTCATTCCAGGTCTCCTTAGACACAAAATCATTTTAGGACACATGCACGGGAGAGTCCAATTCAATTCAGCATATTCGGTTGCTCCGCAAGATCCAGCAGATCTAACTTGTCTTGTTGCTAGGAGACAATTGGAATGTGAGGTGGCCTACCCCGCCATCCATCCTTAAAACGCTGCTCGAAATCGTTGGCCTGGAGCCAACCAACAGGTCTCAATTGTCCTGCAGAAGAATCTTTGCAGTTGGGAGCTTCTCAGAACTCCCATCGTGAGAGAACCCTATGGTCACATGATCCCCCCCCCCACTTCATAAAGGGGCCATCAGTGACATAAGGTCCAAACTGAGCGATCGTCTGATCCTCACCCTGACTTCACATGCACGAGATCTCGGTTCAGGTCTGTAGATTGTGCCCTGCCATGTCCTCACCCAGAAACCTAAGCCTTGCTTGTGTCTCAGACTTCTGTCCACAGACTACTGGCTCACAAGCCCTCCAGTTTGGCAATCCAGAACTACAATGCAGCACTCTACCTGCCCTGCAGAAGAAATACATTGCCCTCTGGGGCTCGCTAGAAACCCCAAATGAAGATCAACCTGCACGACACTTGGCTATACCCAAAAATATATAGGATGACCTGGGCAATAATGCCCTTTCTGACACAGCCTGAGCCTGGACCTCCTAGGCCCACCCAGACAGCTAGCTACAAAACTGAGAACTTCACACCCCCCATGGCCTTAGGTCATTATCCCTTCCCAACCTCAGTTTTCAGGCTTCAGAACCTAGACCTTATCTCCAATCACTGCCCAGGTTTGAAAATGTTGCAGATTAGAACTCCTTCCCGATGGCAAGGAAACTTGTGGTTGGCTTGTTGTCCAACGTTCAGTGTAGTGGAAACCAGTGTGTCCCTTGAGGCCCCGCCAATGATCGCAGTCCAGATAGGTAGCAAACACACATTGTGACCCTCAGCCTGAGCCCAGTCCTCAGGTAAGGCCTCTCAGTGGCTGGATGAAGAGACAGCATATTGGGCCTGCCATGCCACTAGGCCCCAATTTTTAACCATAGTTCGTGTTGTCCCTTCACTCTTCCCCAGGACTCTGCTTTGGAATTCCTCTTTTGGTGGGACACCTGATTTGTAACAACACTGAAAGGAGTCCTCCATCCAACAGATTGACGAAAAACAATTGGGATCGGGCCAAATCCACAGAGAGAGCAAGATTCCTCCATGGCCCATGAGGCCTCCTCGACATTCCACGGCCATCGCTGATACAAAATCGAGAGACAAAAGCCTAAGCAAGCGCCTCAGACTCGCACTATCTTCATATCCTTAAGATGCCTTGTCACGGTTTGTAGATCGGGCCTGCCATACCTCGTCCCCAAACATAAGCTGAGTTTGTGTTTTCAGACTTCTGTCCTCAAAGTTCTGGGCCACATACCCTCCAGGCTGGGGACCCTGGAGCCACACATTAGGGCCCCAGTGCCAACGCTTCATTCCAAGGTCTCCATAGACACAAAATCATATTAGGACACATCCACGGGAGAGTCCATTTCAACTCAGCCTCCTCGGTTGCTCCCCCCAGATCCAGCAGATCTATCTTGTCCTGTTGCTTGGAGACTATTGGAATGCGAGGTGGGCTACCCAGTCATCCATCCTTAGAACCCTGCTCGGAATCATTGTCGTGGAGCCAACCAACAGGTCTCAATGGTCCTGCAGAAGAATCTTTGCAGTTGGGAGCTTCTCACAACTCCCATCGTGGGAAAACACCCATGGCCTCGTGATCCACCCCCCTTTCAAACAAGGGGCCATCAGGGACAGAATGTCCAACCTGAGCGATCGTCTGATCTTCGCCCTGACTTCATATGCACGAGATCTCGATTCAGGTCTGTAGATTGTGCCTGCCATATCCTCACCCAGAAACCGAGGCCTGCTTGGGTTCTCAGTTCTCCGTCCTCAGACTACTGGCCCACAAGCCCTCCAGTTTGGCAATCCAGAACTACAATGCAGCACTCTGCCTGCCCTCCAGAAGAAAAACATTGCTCTCTAGGGCTACCCAGAAACCCCAAATGAGGATCATCCTGCACGCCAATCGGCTGTACCACCACAAATACATGGGCTGACCTGGGCACTAATGCCCTTTCTGACATAGCCTGAGCCTAGCCCTCCTGGCCCCACCCAGACATCTGGTCGCACCCTGAGCTCCTCGTACCCGCCCGCCATGGCCTTAGGTCGTTATCTCCCCTCAATCTCGGTTTTCAGGATTCAGAACCTAGACCTTATCTCCAATCACGGCCCGGGTTAGAAAATGATGCAGAAATCAGAACTCTTTCCCCATGGCAAGAAACCTTGTGGTTGGCATGTTGTCCAAGGTTCAGTGTACTTGAAACCAGTGTGGCCCATGAGGCCCCGCCCATGCTTGTGGGCCACATTGGTCACAAACACACATTGTGACCTTCAGCCTGAGCCCAGTCCTCCGGTAAGGCCTCTCAGTGGCTGGATGGAGTGACAGCATATTGGGCTTGCCATGCCCGTAGGCCCCAATTTTTAACGATAGTTCGAGTTGTCCCTTCACTCTTCCCCAGGGCTCTGCTTTGGAATTCCTCTTTTGGTGGGACCCCTGAGGTAACAAACCTGAAAGGAGTCCTCCCATCACACAGATTGACGAAAAACAATTGGGATCGGGTCAAATCCACAGAGAGCAAGATTCGCCCATAGCCCATGAGGCCTCCCAAACATTCCACGGCCATCGTTGATACAATATCCAGAGACAAAAGCCTGAGCATGCGCCTCAGACTCGCTCAATCTTCATATCCTGAAGAGTTCTTCAGATAAGAACCTACAGGGCAGTCAAATGCACCCAAAATATATAGTCTAACCTGGGCACTAAAGCACTGTCTGACAACCTGAGCCCGGACCTTGTGACCAACACCCAGACAGCTGACCGCACACTGAGCACATCAGACCCGCCATGGCCTTAGGTCATCATCTCTTCCCTATCTCAGTTTTCAGAATTCTGAACCTAGACCGTATCTCCAATCACTGCCCAGGGGTGACTTTGATGCAGAAATCAGATCTCATCCTTACCCATGGCAAGAAACCTTGCGGTTGGCATATTGTCCAACGTTCAGTGTAGGAGAAACCAGCATTCACCCTGAGGCCCCGCCCATTCTTGAGTGCGACGAGGGCATAAACACGCATTGTGACCCTCAGCGTGAGTCCTGTCCTCTAGTTCGTCCTCTCAGTGGCTGGACCATTAGATGTCATAATGGGTTTGACATGTCCCAAGGACCCAATTTTTAACCAGATTTCTGGTTGTCCAGTCGCGCCTCCCCAGGGCTCTACTCTGGAATCCCTCATTTGCTGGGACACCTGAGGTTGAAAAACAAAACAAAACAAATCAACAACAACAGAGCAACGGCCTTCTTCCATCCCACAGAATGACCCCAAACTCTTTGGACGGGGACAAACCTCCAGATAGTAAGACTCATCCATTTCCCATGAAGTCACCCGGAGATTTCACAACCATGAGTGACACGATATCCAGAGACAAAAACTTAAGCAGAGCCTCACACTCGGTCATTTTTCATATCCTGAAGAGTTCTCCTCATGGTCTGTAGATCAGTCCTGCCATACCTATGACCCGAAACATAAACCGAGTTTGTGTTTTCAGACAACTGTCCAAACAGCCCTAGACTACACACCCTACAGGCTCATGCCCCTGAAGCCAATCCTGACGACTGTGATTGCCCTCTCCAAGGGTATTGTATCTGCCCATTCCAATGGCCACAACTCTACTAAGAGTATAAACCTCCAAAGTCCCTGAGGCCATCCCAATATTTGTGGCTTCCCAGGACAAATGGGGCAATCTGGCCCCATCTGAGCACCTACCGGCACTCAGACCCATAGACTGATGTGCCCAGAGGTAAAAAGGAACGAACAGGCCCCTAGTCACCTATCGGATCCATTGCTTTGGTTTCCAGGCATCTCTCCTCAGAGGCCTGGATTTTAATAACAGCATATGGCTGTTTCTTGACTCACCCATCAGAACAAATCTCATCTACACTTGGGAAACTTGGACAATGGAGCTATGTGAAAGCCTCTCTTTAGGAGAACCCTTCAGGGCCCCAGGGCCACTGCTTCATTCCAAGGTCTCTATAGACACAAAATCATATTATGACACATCAACAGGAGAGTCCATTTCTTCTCAGTCTCCTCGGTTGCTCCCTCAGATCCAGCAGTTCTAACCTGTCTTGTTGCTTGGAGACAATTGGAATACGAGGTGGGCTACCCAGCCATCCATCCTTAGAACCGTGCTCCGAATCGTTGTCCTGGAGCCAACCAACAGGTCTCAATTGTCCTGCAGAAGAATCGTTGCAG
Organism: Mustela putorius furo; assembly: GCF_011764305.1. Lineage (NCBI taxonomy): Eukaryota > Metazoa > Chordata > Mammalia > Carnivora > Mustelidae > Mustela > Mustela putorius. Next base: position 157,979 of record NW_025421776.1, on the reverse strand, counting down.
TTGGGAGCTTCTAACAACTCCCATCATGGGAAAACCCCCATGCCCTCGTGATCCACCCCCACTTCAAGAAGGTCCATCAGGGACAGAATGTCCAACCTGAGCGATCGTCTGATCCTCGCCCTGAAATCAGATGCACGAGATCTCGATTCAGGTCACCCAGAAACCTAGGCCTAGCTTGGGTGCTCAGACTTCCGTCCTCAGACTACTGGCCCACAAGCCCTCCAGTGTGGCAATCCAGAACTACAATGCAGCACTCTGCCTGCCCTCCAGAAGAAAAACATTGCCCTCTCGGGCTACCCGGAAACCGCAAAAGAGGATCAACCTGCACGCCATTCGGCTCTACCCCAAATATATAGTCTGACCTGGGCACTAATGACCTTTCTGACACAGCCTGAGCCTGGACCTCCTGGCCCCACCCAGACACCTGGCCGCACACTGAGCACATCGGACCCGCCATGGCCTTAGGTCGTCATCTCTTCTCAACCTCGGTTTTCAGGCTTCAAAACCTAGACCTTATCCCCCATCATGGCCCGGGTTTCAAATGATGCAGAAATCAGAACTCTTTCCACATGGCAAGAAACCTTCTGGTTGGCATGTTGTCCAAGGTTCAGTGTAGTGGAAACCAGTGTGGCCCATGAGGCCCTGACCATGCTTGCGGGCCACAATGGTCACAAATACGCATTGTGAGCCCTCAGCCTGAGCCCAGTCCTCAGGCAAGGCCTCTCAGTGGCTGGATGGAGAGACAGCATTTTGGGCTTGCCATGCCCCTAGGCCCCAATTTTTAATCGTAGTTCGGGTTGTCCCTTCACTCTTCCCCAGGGCTCTGCTTTGGAATTCCTCTTTTGGTGGGACACCTGAGGTAACAAACCTGAACGGAGTCCTCCAATCCCACAGATTGACGAAAAACAATTGGGATTGGGCCAAATCCACAGAGAGCAAGATTCGTCCATGGCCCATGAGGCCTCCCCAACATTCCACGGCCATCGCTGATACAAACTCCAGAGACAAAAGCCTGAGCACGCGCCTCAGACTCGCTCATTCTTCATATCCTGAAGAGTTCTTCAGATCAGAACCTAAACGGCACGCGAATGCACTCAAAAATATAGTCTAACCTGGGCACTAATGCACTGTCTGACACCTGAGCCCGGACCTCATGCCGAAAACCCAGATAGCTGACCGCACACTGAGAACATCAGACCCGCCATGGCCTTAGGTCATCATCTCTTCCCTACCTCAGTTTTCAGGCTTCAGAACCTAGACCTTATCTCCAATCACTGCCCAGGGGTGACTATGATGCAGAATCAGAACTCTTCCTTACCCATGGCAAGAAACCTTGTGGTTGGTATGTTGTCCAACGTTCAGTGTAGGAGAAACCAGCATTCACCCTGAGGCCCCGCCCATTCTTGATGCGACGAGGACATAAACACGCTCTGTGACCCTCAGCGTGAGTCCTGTCCTCTAGAACGTCCTCTCAGTGGCTGGGCCATTAGATGTCATAATGGGCTTGACATGTCCCTAGGCCCCAATTTTTAACCAGATTTCTGGTTGTCCAGTCGCCCCTCCCCAGGGCTCTACTCTGGAATCCCTCATTTGGTGGGACACCTGAGGTTGAAAAACAAAACAAAACAAATCAACAACAACAGAACAACGGACTTCTTCCATCCCACAGAATGACGCCAAACATTTTGGACGGGGCCAAAGCCCTAGAGTAATACTCGTCCATTTCCCATGAAGTCACCCGGAAATTTCACAACCATGAGTGACACGATATCCAGAGACAAAAAACTTGAGCAAGAGCCTCACACTCGCCCTTTTTTCATATCCCGAAGAGTTCTCCTCATGGTCTGGAGGTCAGTCCTGCCATACGTATGACCCGAAATATAAGCTGAGTTTGTGTCTTCAGACAACTGTCCAAAGAGCCCTGACCTACACACCCTACAGGCTCAGGCCCCTGGAGCCACACCTGACGACTGTGCTTGCCCTCTCCAAGGTAATTGTATGTGCCCATTCCAATGGCCACAACCCTACTAAGAAGAAAATAAATCTCCAAAGTCCCTGAGGCCATCCCAATATTAGTGGCTTCCCAGGACAAACAGGGGCAATCTGGGCCCATCTGAGCACCTACCGGAACTCAGACCCGTAGACTGATGTCCCCAGAGGTAAAAAGGAATGGACAGACCCCTAGGCACCAATCGGATCCATTGCTTTGGTTTCCAGGCATCTCTCCTCAGAGGCTTGGATTTCAATAACAGCATATGGCTGTTTCGTGACTCACCCATCAAAACAAATCTCATCTACACATGGGAAACTTGCAGGATGGAGCTGTGTGATAGCCTCTCTTTAGGAGAACCCTTCAGGGCCCCTGTGCCACCGCTTCATTCCAAGGTCTCCATAGACACAAAATCATATTAGGACACATCCACGGGAGAGTCCATTTCAACTCAGCCTCCTCGGTTGCTCCCCCAGATCCAGCAGATCTAACCTGTCTTGTTGCTTGGAGACAAATGGAATGCGAGATGGGCTACCCAGGCATCCATCCTTAGAACCCTGCTCGGAATTGTTGTCCTGGAGCCAACCAACAGGTCTCAATTGCCCTGCAGAAGAATCTTTGCAGTTGGGAGCTTCACACATCTCCCATCTTGGGAAAACCCCCATGGCCTCGTTATCAACCCCCCCCCTCAAGAAGGGGCCATCAGGGACAGAATGTCCAACCCGAGCGATAATCTGATCCTCGCTCTGACTTCAGATAGACGAGATCTCGATTCAGGTCTGGAGATTGTGCCTGCCATATCCTCACCCAGAAACCGAGCCCTGCTAGGGTTCTCAGACTTCCGTCCTCAGACTACTGGCCCACAAGCCTTCCAGGTTGGTTGTCAGACAATGCATTAGTGCCCAGGTTAGACTATATATTTTGGGTGCCTTAGAGTGCCGTGTAGGTTCTTATCTGAAGAACTCTTCAGGATATGAAGAATGAGCGAGTCTGAAGCATGAACTAAGGCTTTTGTCTCTGGATTTTGTATCAGCGATGGCCGTGGAATGTTGGGGAGGCCTCATGGGCCATGGACGAATCTTGCTGTCTGTGGATTTGGCCCGATCCCATTTGTTTTTCGTCAAACTGTGGTTTTGGAGGACTCCTTTCAGGTTTGTTGCCTCAGGAGTCCCACCAAAAGAGGAATTTCAAAGGAGATCCCTGGGGAAGAGTGAAGGGACAACCTGAACTACGGTTAAAAACTGGGGCCTAGGGGGATGGCAAGCCCAATATGCTGTCTCTCCATCCAGCCACTGAGAGGCCTTACCTGAGGACTAGGCTCTGGCTGTGGGTCACAATGTGTGTTTGTGACCAATGTGGTCCGAAGGCATAGGCGAGGCCTCATGGGCCACACTAGTTGCAAGTACAATGAACCTTGGACAACATGCCAACCACAATGTTTCTTGCCATGGGGAAAGAGTTCTAATTTCGGCATCATTTTCAAACCCGGGCCGTGATTGGGGATTAGGTCTAGGTTGTGTAGCCTGAAAACCGAGACTGAGAAGAGATGACGACCTAAGGCCATGGCGTGTCCGATGTGCTCAGTGTGCGGCCAGCTGTCTGGGTGGGGCCAGGAGGTCCAGGCTTTGGCTGTGTCAGAAAGGGCATTAGTGCCCAGGTCAGCCTATATATTTGGGGTACAGCCGAATGGGGTGCAGGTTGATCCTCATTTGGGGTTTCTGGGTAGCCCCAGAGGGCAATGTTTTTCTTCTGGAGGGCTGGCAGAGTGCTGCACTGTAGTTCTGGATTGCCAAACTGGAGGGCTTGTGGGCCAGTAGTCTGAGGACGGAAGTCTGAGAACCCAAGCTAGGCCTAGGTTTCTGGGTGAGGATATGGCAGGCACAATCTACAAACCTGAATCGAGATCTCGTGCATCTGAAGTCATGGCGAGGATCAGACGATCGCTCAGGATGGCCCCTTCTTGAAGGGGGGGTGGATCACGAGGCCATGGGGGTTTTCCCACAATGGGAGTTCTGAGAAGATCCTAACTGCAAAGATTCTTCTGCAGGACAATTGAGGCCTGTTTTTTGGATCCAGGACAACGATCCGAGCAGGGTTCTAAGGATGGATGGCAGGGTAGCCCACCTCGAATTCCAATTGTCTCCAAGCAACTAGACGGGTTAGATCTGCTGGATCTGGGAGAGCAACCAAGGAGGCTGAGTTGAAATGGATTCTCCCGTGGATGTGTCCTAATATGATTTTGTGTCTATGGAGACCTTGGAATGAAGCGGTGGCACTGGGGCCCTGAAGGGTTCTCCTAAAGAGAGGCTTTCACACAACTCCATCGTGCAAGTTTCCCACATGTAGATGAGATTTGTTCTGATGGGTGAGTCAAGAAACAGCCATATGCTGTTATTGAAATCCCGGCCTCTGAGGAGAGATGCCTGGAAACCAAAGCAATGGATCCAATAGGTGCCTAGGGGCCTGTACGTTCCTTTTTCCCTCTGGGGACATCAGTCTACGGGTCTGAGTGCAGGTAGGTGCTCAGAAGGGCCCAGTATGCCCCTGTTTGTCCTGGGAAGCCACAAATATTGGGATGGCCTCTGGGACTTTGGAGATTTATCCTCTTAGTAGGGTTGTGGCCATTGGAATGGGCACATACAATTCCCTTGGAAAGAGCAAGCACAGTCGTCAGCATTGGCTCCAGGGGCCTGAGACTGTAGGGTGTGTAGGCCAGGGCTGTTTGGACAGTTGTCTGAACACACAAACTCGGGTATGTTTCGGGTCATAGTTATGGCAAGACTGAACTACAGACCATGAGGAGAACTCTTCGGGATATGAAAAAAGGGCGAGTGTGAGGCTCTTGCTCACGTTTTTGTCTCTGGATATCGTGTCACTCATGGTCGTGAAATTTCCGGGTGACTTCATGGGAAATTGACGAGTCTTACACTCTGGGCGTTGGCCCCGTCCAAAAGTTTGGGGTCATCCTGTGGAATGGAAGAAGTCCGTTGTTCTGTTGTTATTGATTTGTTTTGTTTTGTTTTTCAACCTCAGGTGTCCCACCAAATGAGGGATTCCAGAGTAGAGCCCTGGGGATGGGCGACTGGACAACCAGAAATCTGGCGATAAATTGGGTCCTATGGACATGTCAAGCTTATTATGACATCTAATGGTCCAGCCACTGAGAGGACATACTAGAGGACAGGACTCATGCTGAGGGTCGCAATGCGTGTTTATTCCCTCTTCGCACTCAAGAATGGGCGGGGCCTCAGGGTGAATGCTGATTCCTCCTACACTGAACGTTGGACAACATGCCAACCACAAGGTTTCTTGCCATGGCTAAGGAAGAGTTCTGATTTCTGCATCACAGTCACCCCTGGGAAGTGATTGGAGATAAGGTCTAGGTTCTGAAGCCTGAAAACAGAGGTAGGGAAGAGATGATGACCTAAGGCCATGGCGGGTCTGATGTGCTCAGTGTGCGGTCAGCTGTCTGGGTGTTGGTCTCGAGGTCCGGGCTCAGGTTGTGAGACAGTGCATTAGTGCCCAGGGTGGACTATATATTTTGGGTGCATTCGAGTGCCGTGTAGGTTCTTATCTGAAGAACTCTTCAGGATATGAAGAATGAGCGAGTCTGAGGCTCATTCTCAGGCTTTTGTCTCTGGATTCTGTAGCAGCAATGCCCGTGGAATGTTTGGAAGGCCTCATGGGCCATGGACGAATCTTGCTCTCTGTGGATTTTTGCCCGATCCCAATTGTTTTTCCTCAATCTGTGGTATGGGAGGACTCCTTTCAGGTTTGTTACATCAGGTGTCCCACTAAAAGAGGAATTCCAAAGCAGAGCCCTGGGGAAGAGTGAAGGGACAACCCGAACTATGGTTAAAAATTGGGGCCTAGGGGCATGGCAAGCCCAATATGCTGTCTCTCCATCCAGCCACTGAGAGCCCGTACCTGAGGACTGGGCTCAGGCTGAAGGTCACAATGTGTGTTTGTGACCAATGTGGCCCGAAAGCATGGGCGGGTCCTCATGGGCCACACTGATTTCAACTACACTGAACCTTGGACAACATGCCAACCACAAGGTTTCTTGCCATGGGGAAAGAGTTCTGATTTCTGCATCCTTTTCAAACCCGGGCCATGATTGGAGATAAGGTCTAGGTTCTGGGAATCCTGAAAACTGAGGTTGAGAAGAGATAACAACCTAAGGACATGGCGGGTCTGATTTGTTTAGTGTGCGGCCAACTGTCTGTGTGGGGCCAGGAGGCCCAGGCTCAGGCTGTGTCAGAAATGGTATTAGTGGCCAGGTAAGCCTATATATTTGGGGTACAGCCGAATGGCGTACAGGTTGATCCTCATCTGGGAATTCTGGGTAGCCCCAGAGGGCAATGTTTTTCTTCTGGAGGGCTGGCAGAGTGCTGCATTGTAGTTCTGGATTGCCAAACTGGAGTGCTTGTGGGCCAATAGTCTGAGGACGGAAGTCTGAGAACCCAAGCTAGGCCTAGGTTTCTGGGTGAGGTTATGGCAGGCACAATCTACAGACCTGAATCGAGATCTCGTGCATCTAAAGTCAGGGCGAGGATCAGACGATCGCTCAGGTTAGACATTCTGTCCCTGAAGGCCCCTTCTAGAAGGGGGGGGTGGATCACGAGGCCATGGGGGTTTTCCCACGATGGGAGTTGTGAGAAGCTCCCACCTGCAAAGATTCTTCTGCAGGACAATTGAGACCTGTTGGTTGGCTCCAGGACAACGATTCCGAGCAGGATTCTAAGGATGGATGGCTGGGTAGCCCACCTCGCATTCCCATTGTCTCCAAGCAACAAGACAGGTTAGATCTGCTGGATCTGGGGGGGCATCCTAGGAGGCTGAGTTGAAATGGACTCTCCCGTGGATGTGTCCTAATATGATTTTGTGTCTATGGAGACCTTGGAATGAAGCGGTGGCACTGGGGCCCTGAAGGGTTCTCCTAAAGAGAGGCTTTCACACAGCTCCATCGTGCAAGTTTCCCATGTGTATTTGAGATTTGTTCTGATGGGTGAGTCAAGAAACAGCCATATGCTGTTATTGAAATCCAGGCCTCTGAGGAGAGATGCCTGGAAAACAAAGCAATGGATCCGATAGGTTCCTAGGGGCCTGTTTGTTCCTTTTTACCTCTGTGTACATCAGTCTACGGTTCTGAGTGCCGGTAGGTGCTCAGGTAGGCCCAGATTGCCCCTGATTGCCCTGGGATGCCACAAATATTGGGATGGCCTCAGGGACTTTGGAGGTTTATCCTCTTAGTAGGATTGTGGCCATTGGAATGGGCACATACAATTCCCTTGGAGAGGGCAAGCAGAGTCGTCAGGTTTGGCTCCAGGGGCATGAGCCTGTAGGGTGTGTAGGCCAGGGCTGTTTGGACAGTTGTCTGAAAACACAAACTCGGCTTATGTTTCAGGTCATAGGTATGGCAGGACTGATCTACAGACCATGAGGAGAACTCTTCGGGATATGAAAAAAGGGCGAGTGTGAGGCTCTTGCTCACGTTTTTGTCTCTGGATATCGTGTCACTCATGGTCGTGTAATTTCCGGGTGACATCTTGGGAAATGGACGAGTCTTTCTCTATGGGGGTTTGGCCCCGTCCAAAGAGTTTGGGGTCATTTTGTGGGATGGAAGAAGTCCGTTGTTCTGTTGTTGTTTATTTGTTTTGTTTTGTTTTTCAACCTCAGGTGTCCCACCAAAAGAGGGATTCCAGAGTAGAACCCTGGGGAGGGGCGACTGGACAACCAGAAATCTGGATAAAAATCGGGGCCTAGGGACATGTCAAGCCCATTATGACATCTAATGGTCCATACACTGAGAGGACGTACTAGAGGACAGGTCTCATGCTGAGGGTCACAATGCGTGTTTTTGCCCTCGTCACACTCAAGCATGGCGGGGCCTCAGGGTGAATGCTGGTTTCTCCTACACTGAACGTTGGACAACATGCCAACCACAGGGTTTCTTGCCATGGGTAAGGTAGAGTCTGATTTTTGCATCACAGTCACCGCTGGGCAGTCATTGTAGATAAGGTCGAGGTTCTGCAGCCTGAAAACTGAGGTAGGGAAGAGATGATGACCTAAGTCCATGGCGGGTCTGATGTGCTCTGTGTGCGGTCAGCTGTCTTGGTGTGGGTCACGAGTTCCAGGCTCAGGTTTTCAGACAGTGCTTTAGTGCCCAGGTTAGACTGTATATTTTGGGTGCATTCGAGTGCCGTGTAGGCTCTTATCTGAAGAACTATTCAGGATATGAAGAATGAGCGAGTGTGAGGCGCATGCTCCGGCTTTTGTCTCTGGATTTTTTATCAGCGATGGCCGTGGAATGTTGGGGAGGCCTCATGGGACATGGACGAATCTTGCTTTCTGTGGATTTGGCCCGACCCAATTGCTTTTCGTCAATCTGTGGGATGGGAGGACTCCTTTCAGGTTTGTTACCTCAGGTGTCCCACCAAAAGAGGAATTCCAATACAGAGCCCTGGGGAAGACTGAAGGGACACCCGAAATATGGTTAAAAATTGGGGCCTAGAGCCTGGCAAGCCCAATGCGTGTTTATGCCCTCGTCGCACTCAAGAATGTGCGGGGCCTCAGGGTGAATGCTGGTTTCTCCTTCACTGAACGTTTGACAACATGCCAACCACAAGGTTTCTTGCCATGGGTAAGAATAGGTTCTGATATCTGCATCACAGTGACCCCTTTGCAGTGATTGGAGATAAGGTCTAGGTTCTGAAGCCTGAAAACTGAGTTAGGGAAGAGATGATGACCTAAGGCCATGGCGGGTCTGATGTGCTCAGTGTGCACTTCGCTGTCTGGGTGTTGGTCACGAGGTCCGGGCTCAGGTTGTCAGACAGTGCATTAGTGCCCAGGTTAGACTATATATTTTGGGTACCTTCGAGGGCCGTGTAGGTTCTTATCTGAAGAACTCTTCAGGATATGAAGAATGAGCGAGTCTGAGGCACGTGCTCAGGCTTTTGTCTCTGGATTTTGTATCTGCGATGGCCGTGGAATGTTGGGGAGGCCTCATGGGCCATGGACGAATCTTGCTCTCTGTGTACTTGGCCCGATCCCAATTGTTTTTCGTCAATCTGTGTGATGGGAGGACTCCTTTCAGGTTTGTTACCTCAGGGTCCCACCAAAAGAGGAATTCCAATGCAGAGCCCTGGGGAATAGTGTTGGGACAACCCGCTCTATGGTTAAAAATTGGGGCCAAGTGGCATGGAAATCCCAATATGCTGTCTCTCCATCCAGCCACTGAGAGGCCTTACCTGAGGACTGGGTTCATGCTGAGGGTCACAATGTGTGTTTGTGACCAATGTGGCCTGCAAGCATGGGCGGGCCTCATGGGCCACCCTGGTTTCATCTAAACTGAACCTTGGACAACATGCCAACCACAAGGTTTCTTGCCATGGGGAAAGAGTTCTGATTTCTGCATCCTTTTCAAACTGGGGCCATGATTGGAGATAAGATCTAGGTTCTGAAGCCTGAAAACCGAGGTTGAGAAGAGATGACGACCTAAGGCCATGGCGGGTCCAATGTGCTCAGTGTGCGGCCAGCTGTCTGGGTGGGGCCAGGAGGTCCAGGCTCAGGCTGTGTCAGAAAGGGCATTAGTGCCCAGGTCAGCGTATATATTTGGGGTAGACCCGAATGCCGTCCTGGTTCATCCTCTTTGGGGATTTCTGGGTAGCCCCAGAGAGCAATGTTTTTCTTCTGGAGGGCAGGCAGAGTGCTGCATTGTAGTTCTTGATTTCCAAACTGGAAGGCTTGTGGGCCAGTAGTCTGAGGACGGAAGTCTGAGAACTCAAGCTAGGCCAAGATTTCTGGGTGAGACCTGAATCGAGATCTCGTGCATCTGAAGTGAGGGCGAGGATCAGAGGATCGCTCAGGTTGGACATTCTGTCACTGATGTCCCCTTTTTGAAGGGGCGGTGGATCACAAGACCAATGGTTTTTTTCCCATGATGGGAGTTGTGAGAAGCTCCCAACTGCACAAATTCTTCTACAGGACATTTGAGACCTGTTTGTTGGCTCCAGGACAACGATTCCGAGCAGGGTTTTAAGGATGGATGGCAGGGTAGCCCACCTCGCATTCCAATTGTCTCCAAGCATCAAGACAGGTTAGATCTGCTGGATCTGGGGGAGCAACCGAGGAGGCTGAGTTGAAATGGATGTGTCCTAATATGATTTTGTGTCTATGGAAACCTTGGAATGAAGCGGTGGCATGGGGCCCTGAAGGGTTTTCCTAAAAAGAGGCTTTCACACAGCTCCATTTGCAAATTTCCCATGTGTAGATGAGATTTGTTCTGATGGGTGAGTCAAGAAACAGCCATATGCTGTTATTGAAATCCAGTCCTTTAGGAGAGACGCCTGGAAACCAAAGCAATGGATCCGATATGTGCCTATGGGCCTGTTCGTTCCTTTTTACCTCTGGGGACATCAGTCTACGGGTCTGAGTGCCGGTAGGGGCTCAGATGGGCCCAGATTGCCCCTGTTTGTCCTGGGAAGCCACAAATATTGGGATGGCCACAGGGATTTTGGAGGATTATCCTATTAGTAGGGTTGTGGTCATTGGAAGGGGCACTCACAATTACTTTGGAGAGGGCAAGCAGAGTCGTCATGTTTGGCTCCAGGGGCCTGAGCCTGTAGGGTGTGTAGGCCAGGGCTGTTTGGACAGTTGTCTGAAAACACAAACTCGGCTTATGTTACAGGTCATAGGTATGGCAGGACTGATCTACAGACCATGAGGAGAACTCTTCGGGATATGAAAAAATGGCGAGTGTGAGGCTCTGGCTCATGTATTTGTCTCTGGATATCGTGTCACACATTGTTTGAAATTTCCGGGTGACTTCATGGGAAATGGACGAGTCATACTCTCTGGGGGTTTGGCCCCGTCCAAAGAGTTTGGGGTCATTCTGTGGGATGGAAGAAGTCCGTTTTTCTGTTGTTGTTGATTTGTTTTGTTTTGTTTTTCAACCTCAGGTGTCCCACCAAATGAGGGATTCCAGAGTAGAGCCCTGGGGACGGGCTAATGGACAACCAGAAATCTGGATAAAAATTGGGGCCTAGGGACATGTCAAGCCCATTATGACATCTAATGGTCCAGACACTGAGAGGACGTACTAGAGGACAGGACTCACGCTGAGGGTCACAATGCGTGTTTTTGCCCTCGTCACACTCAAGAATGACGGGGCCTCAGGGTGAATGCTGGTTTCTCCTACACTGAACGTTGGACAACATGCCAACCACAGGGTTTCTTGCCATGGGTAAGGAAGAGTTCTGATTTTTGCATCACAGTCACCGCTGGGCAGTCATTGAGGATAAGGTCTAGGTTCTGAAGCCTGAAAACTGAGGTAGGGAAGAGATGATGACCTAAGGCCATGGCGGGTCTGATGTGCTCAGTGTGCGGTCAGCTGTCTGGGTGTGGGTCACGAGGTCCGGGCTCAGGTTGTCAGACAGTGCATTAGTGCCCAGGTTAGACTGTATATTTTGGGTGCATTCGAGTACCGTGTAGGCTATTACCTGAAGAACTATTCAGGATATGAAGAATGAGCGAGTGTGAGGCGCATGCTCCGGCTTTTGTCTCTGGATTTTTTATCAGCGATGGCCGTGGAATGTTGGGGAGGCCTCATGGGTCATGGACGAATCTTGCTCTCTGTGGATTTGGCCCGACCCAATTGCTTTTCGTCAATCTGTGGGATGGGAGGACTCCTTTCAGGTTTGTTACCTCAGGTGTCCCACCAAAAGAGGAATTCCAATACAGAGCCCTGGGGAAGACTGAAGGGACACCCGAAATATGGTTAAAAATTGGGGCATAGGGGCATGGCAAGCCCAATGCGTGTTTATGCCCTCATCGCACTCAAGAATGGGCGGGGCCTCAAGGTGAATGCTGGTTTCACCTTCACTGAACGTTTGACAACATGCCAACCACAAGGTTTCTTGCCATGGGTAAGAATAGGTTCTGATATCGGCATCACAGTCACCCCTTCGCAGTGATTGGAGATAAGGTCTAGGTTCTGAAGCCTGAAAACAGAGGTAGGGAAGAGATGATGACCTAAGGCCATGGCGGGTCTGATGGGCTCAGTGTGCGGTCAGCTGTCTGGGTGTTGGTCACCAGGTCCGGGCTCAGGTTGTCAGGTCAGTGCAGTGCATTAGTGCCCAGGTTAGACTATATATTTTGGGTACCTTCGAGTGCCGTGTAGGTTCTTATCTGAAGAACTCTTCAGGATATGAAGAATGAGCGAGTCTGAGGCACGTGCTAAGGCTTTTGTCTCTGGATTTTGTATCAGCGATGGCCGTGGAATGTTGGGGAGGCCTCATGGGCCATTGTCGAATCTTGCTCTCTGTGGATTTGGCCCGATCCCAATTGTTTTTTTCGTCAATCTGTGGGATGGGAGGACTCCTTTCAGTTTTGTTACCTCAGGGGTCCCACCAAAAGAGGAATTCCAAAGCAGAATCCTGGGGAAGAGTGAAGGGACAACCCGAACTATGGTTAAAAATTGGGGCCGAGGGGCATGGAAAGCCCAATATGCTGTCTCTCGATCCAGCCACTGAGAGGCCTTACCTGAGGACTGGGTTCATGCTGAGGGTCACAATGTGTGTTTGTGACCAATGTGGCCCGCAAGCATGGGCGGGGCCTCATGGGGGCCACCCTGGTTTCATCTAAACTGAACCTTGGACAACATGCCAACCACAAGGTTTTCTTGCCATGGGGAAAGAGTTCTGATTTCTGCATCATTTTCAAACCGGGGCCATGATTGGAGATAAGGTCTAGGTTCTGAAGCCTGAAAACCGTGTTTGAGAAGAGATGACGACCTAAGGCCATGGCGGGTCCGATGTGAGCAGTGTGCGGCCAGCTGTCTGGGTGGGGCCAGGAGGTCCAGGCTCAGGCTGTGTCAGAAAGGGCATTAGTGCCCAGGTCAGCGTATATATTTGGGGTAGACCCGAATGCCGTTTTGGTTGATCCTCATTGGGGGTTTCTGGGTAGCCCCAGAGGGCAATGTTTTTCTTCTGGAGGGCAGGAAGAGTGCTGAATTGTAGTTCTGGATTGCCAAAATAGAGGGCTTGTGGGCCTGTAGACTGAGGACGGAAGTCTGAGAACACAAGCTAGGCCTAGGTTTCTGGGTGAGACCTGAATCGAGATCGAGATCCGTGCATCTGAAGTGAGGGCGAGGATCAGAGGATCGCTCAGGTTGGACGTTCTGTCACTGATGTCCCCATCTTGAAGGGGGGGTGGATCACGAGGCCAATGTTTTTTCCCATGATTGGAGTTGTGAGAAGCTCCCAACTGCAAAGATTCTTATACAGGACATTTGAGACCTGTTTGTTGGCTCCAGGACAACGATTCCGAGCAGGGTTTTAAGGATGGATGGCTGGGTACCCACCTCGCATTACAATTGTCTCCAAGCATCAAGACAGGTTAGATCTGCTGGATCTGGGGGAGCAACCGAGGAGTCTGACTTGAAATGGACTCTCCCATGGATGTGTCCTAATATGATTTTGTGTCTATGGAGACCTTGGAATGAAGCGGTGGCACTGGGGCCCTGAAGGGTTTTCGTAAAGAGAGGCTTTCACACAGCTCCATTGTGCAAATTTCCCATGTGTAGATGAGATTTGTTCTGATGGGTGAGTCAAGAAACAGCCATATGCTGTTATTGAAATCCAGGCCTTTGAGGAGAGATGCCTGGAAACCAAAGCAATGAATCCGATACGTGCCTAGGGGCCTGTTCTTTCCTTTTTACCTCTGGGGACATCAGTCTACGGGTCTGAGTGCCGGTAGGTGCTGATATGGGCCCAGATTGCCCCTGTTTGTCCTGGGAAGCCACAAATATTGGGATGGCCACAGGGATTTTGGAGGTTTATCCTATTAGTAGGGTTGTGGTCATTGGAAGGGGCACTCACATTTCCCTTGGAGAGGGCAAGCAGAGTCGTCAGGTTTGGCTCCAGGGGCCTGAGCCTGTAGGGTGTGTAGGCCAGGGCTGTTTGGACAGTTGTCTGAAAACATAAACTCGGCTTATGTTTCAGGTCATAGGTATGGCAGGACTGATCTACAGACCATGAGGAGAACTCTTCTGGATATGAAAAAATGGCGAGTGTGAGGCTCTTGCTCATGTATTTGTCTCTGGATATCGTGTCACACATGGTGGTGTGAAATTTCCGGGTGACTTCATGGGAAATGGACGAGTCTTACTCTCTGGGGGTTTGGCCCCGTCCAAAGAGTTTGGGGTCATTCTGTGGGACGGAAGAAGTCCGTTGTTCTGTTGTTGTTGATTTGTTTTATTTTGTTTTTCAGCCTCAGGTGTCCCACCGAATGAGGGATTCCAGAGTAGAGCCCTGGGGCGGGCGACTGGACAACCAGAAATCTGGTTAAAAATTGGGGCCTAGGGACATGTCAAGCCCATTATGACATCTAATGTTCCAGCCACTGAGAGGACGTACTAGAGGACAGGACTCACGCTGAGGGTCACAATGCGTGTTTATGCCCTCGTCGCACTCAAGAATGGGCGGGGCCTCAGGGTGAATGCTGGTTTCTCCTACACTGAACGTTGGAAAACATGCCAACAACAAGGTTTCTTGACATGGGTAAGGAAGAGTTCTGATTTCTGCATCACAGTCACACCTGGGCAGTGATTGGAGATAAGGTCTAGGTTCTGAAGCCTGAAAACTGAGGTAGGGAAGAGATGATGATCTAAGGCCATGGCGGGACTGATGTGCTCAGTGTGCGGTCAGCTGTCTGGGTGTTGGTCACGAGGTCCGGGCTCAGGTTGTCAGACAGTGCATTAGTGCACAGGTTAGACTATATATTATGGTGCCTTCGAGTGCCGTGTAGGTTCTAATCTGAAGAACTCTTCAGGATATGAAGAATGAGCGAGTCTGAGGCGCGTGCTCCGGCTTTTGTCTCTGGATTTTGTATCAGCGATGGCCGTGGAATGTTGGGTAGGCGTCATGGGACATGGACGAATCTTGCTCTCTGTGGATTTGGCCCGATCCCAATTGTTTTTCGTCAATCTGTGGGATTGGAGGACTCCTTTCAGGGTTGTTACAACAGGTGTCCCACCAAAAGAGGAATTCCAAAGCAGAGCCTTGGGGAAGAGTGAAGGGATAAGCCAAACCATGGTAAAAAATTGGGGCCTAGGGGCATGGCAAGCCCAATATGTTGTCTCTCCATCCAGCCACTGAGAGGCATTACCTGAAGACTGGGCTCAGGCTGAGGGTCACAATGTGTGTTTGTGACCAATGTGGCCCGAAAGCATGGGCGGGGCCTCATATCCAGACTGGTTTCAAGTACACAGGACCTTGTACAACATACCAACCACAAGGTTTCTTGCCATGGGGAAAGAGTTCTGATTTCTGCATCATTTTCAAACCCGGGCCGTGATTGGAGATAAGGTCTAGGTTCTGAAGCCTGAAAACCGAGGTTGAGAAGAGATGACGAACTCAGGCCATGGCGGGTCCGATGTACTCAGTGTGCGGCCAGCTGTCTGGGTGGGGCCAGGAGTTCCAGGTCAGGCTGCGTCAGAAAGGGCATTAGTGCCCAGGTCAGCCTATATATTTGGGGTACAGCCGAATGGCGTGCCCCGTTGATCCTCATTCGGGGTTTCTGGGTAGCCCCAGAGGGCAATGATTTTATTCTGGAGGGCAGGCAGAGTGCTGCATTGTAGTTCTGGATTGCCAAATGGATGGCTTACGGGCCAGTAGTCTGAGGATGGAAATCTGAGAACCCATGCTAGATCTAGGATTCTGGGTGAGGATATGGCAGGCACAATCTACAGACCTGAATCGAGATATCGTGCATCTGAAGTCAGGGCGAGGATCAGACGATAGCTCAGGTTGGACATTCTGACCCTGATGGCCCCTTCTTGAAGGGGATGTGTATCACGAGGCCATGGGCGTTTTCCCACGATGGGAGTTGTGAGAAGCTCCCAACTGCAAAGATTCTTCTGCAGGACAATTGAGACCTGTTGGGTGGCTCCAGGACAACGATTCCGAGCAGGGTTCTAAGGATGGATGGCTGGGTAGCCCACCTCGCATTCCAATTTTCTCCAAGCAACAAGACAGGTTAGATCTGCTGGATCTGGGGGAGCAACCGAGGAGACTGAGTTGAAATGGACTCTCCTGTGGATGTGTCCTAATATGATTTTGTGTCTATGGAGACCTTGGAATGCAGCAGTGGCACTGGGGCCCTGAAGGGTTCTCCTAAAGAGAGGCTTCACACAGCTCCATCGTGCATGTTTTCCATGTGTAGATGAGATTTGTTCTGATGGGTGAGTCAAGAAACAGCCATATGCTGTTTTTGAAATCCAGGCCTCTGCGGAGAGATGCCTGGAAAACAAAGCAATGGATCCAATAGATGCTTCGGGGCCTGTTCGTTCATTTTTAACTCTGGGCACATCAGTCTACGGGTCTGAGTGCCCTGAGTGCCGGTAGGTGCTCAGATGGGCCCAGATTGCCCCTGTTTTCCTGGGAAGCCACAAATATTGGGATGGCCTCAGGGACTTTGGAGGTTTATCCTATTAGTAGGGTTGTGGCCATTGGAGTGGGCACATACAATTCCCTTGGAGAGGGCAAGCACAGTCGTCAGGTTTGGCTCCAGGGGCCTGAGCCTGTAGGGTGTGTAGGCCTGGGCTGTTTGGACAGTTGTCTGAAAACACAAACTCGGCTTATGTTTCGGGTCATAGGTATGGCACACTGATCTACAGACCATGAGGAGAACTCTTCGGGATATGAAAAAAGGGCGAGTGTGAGGCTCTTGCTCAAGTTTTTTCTCTGGATATCGTGTCACTCATGGTCGTGAAATTTCCCGGGTGACTTCATGGGAAATGGAAGAGTCTTACTCTCTGGGGGTTTGGCCCCGTCCAAAGAGTTTGGGGTCATTCTGTGGGATGGAAGAAGTCCCTTGTTCTGTTGTTGTTGATTTGTTTATCAAACTCATGTGTCCCACCGATGAGGAATTCCAGAGTAGAGCCCTGGGGAGGGGCGACTGGACAACCAGAAATCTGGTTAAAAATTGGGGCCTAGGGACATGTCAAGCCCATTATGACATCTAATGTTCCAGCCACTGAGAGGACGTACTAGAGGACAGGACTCACGCTGAGGGTCACAATGCGTGTATATGCCCTCGTCGCACTCAAGAATGGGCGCGGGGCCTCAGGGTGAATGCTGGTTTCTCCTACACTGAACGTTGGAAAACATGCCAACAACAAGGTTTCTTGCCATGGGTAAGGAAGAGTTCTGATTTCTGCATCACAGTCACCCCTGGGCAGTGATTGGAGATAAGGTCTAGGTTCTGAAGCCTGAAAACTGAGGTAGGGAAGAGATGATGACCTAAGGCCATGGCGGTTCTGATGTGCTCAGTGAGCGGTCAGCTGTCTGGGTGTTGGTCACGAGGTCCGGGCTCAGGTTGTCAGACAGTGCATTAGTGCACAGATTAGACTATATATTTTGGGTGCATTCGAGTGCCGTGTAGGTCATATCTGAAGAACTCTTGAGGATATGAAGAATGAACAACTCTGAGGCGCGTGCTCAGGCTTTTGAATCTGGATTTTGTATCAGCGATGGCCGTGGAATATTGGGGAGGCCTCATGGGCCATGGACGAATCTTGGTCTCTGTGGATTTGGCCCAATCCCAATTGTTTTTCGTCAATCTGTGGGATGGGAGGACTCCTTTCAGGTTTGTTACCACCTGTGTCCCACCAAAAGAGGAATTCCAAAGCAGAGCCTTGGGGAAGAGTGAAGGGATAAGCCAAACCATGGTAAAAAATTGGGGCCTAGGGGCATGGCAAGCCCAATATGTTGTCTCTCCATCCAGCCACTGAGAGGCCTTACCTGAGGACTGGGCTCAGGCTGAGGGTCAAAATGTGTGTTTGTGACCAATGTGGCCCGAAAGCATGGGCGGGGCCTCATGGGCCACACTGGTTTCAACTACAATGAACCTTGGACAACATACCAACCACAAGGTTTCTTGCCATGGGGAAAGAATTCTGATTTCTGCATCATTTTCAAACCCGGCCGTGATTGAGAATAAGGTCTAGGTTCTGAAGCCTGAAAACCGAGATTGAGAAGAGATGACGAACTAAGGCCATGGCGGGTCCGATGTACTCAGTGTGCGGCCAGCTGTCTGGGTGGGGCCAGGAGTTCCAGGTCAGGCTGCGTCAGAAAGGGCATTAGTGCCCAGGACAGCCTATATATTTGGGGTACAGCCGAATGGCGTGCAGGTTGATCCTCATTTGGGGTTCCTGGGGAGCCCCAGAGGGCAATGTTTTTTCTTCTGGAGGGCAGGCAGAGTGCTGCATTGTAATTCTAAATTGCGAAATTGGATGGCTTGTTGGCCAGTAGTCTGAGGACGGAAGTCTGAGAACCCAAGCTAGGCCTAGTTTTCTGGGTGAGGATATGGCAGGCACAATCTACAGTCCTGTATCTAGATCTCATGCATCTGAAATCAGGGCGAGGATCAGACGATCGCTGAGATTGGACATTCTGTCCCTGATGGCCCCTTCTTGAAGGGGGGATCACGAGTCCATGGGGGTTTTCCGAAGATGGGAGTTGTGAGAAGGTCCCAATTGCAAAGATTCTTCAGCAGGACAATTGAGACCTGTTGGTTCGCTCCAGGACAACGATTCCGAGCAGGGTTCTAAGGATGGATGGCTGGGTAGCCCACCTCGCATTCCAATTGTCTCCAAGCAACAAGACAGGTCATATCAGCTGGATCTGGGGGAGCAACCGAAGAGCCTGAGTTGAAATGGACTCTCACGTGGATGTGACCTAATATGATTTTGTGTCTATGGAGACCTTGGAATGAATCGGTGGCCCTGGGGCCCTGAAGGGTTCTCCTAAATAGAGGCTTCACACAGCTCCATCGTGCATGTTTTCCATGTGTAGATGAGATTTGTTCTGATGGGTGAGTCAAGAAACAGCCATATGCTGTTTTTGAAATCCAGGCCTCTGAGAGAGATGCCTGGAAAACAAAGCAATGGATCCGATAGGTGCTTAGGGGCCTGTTCGTTCCTTATTACCTCTGGGGATATCAGTCTACGGGTCTGAGTGCAGGTAGGTGCTCAGATGGGCTCAGATTACCCCTGTTTGTCCTGGGAAGGCACAACCATTGGGACGGCCTCAGGAATTTTGGAGGTTATCCTCTTAGTAGGATTGTGGCCATTGGAATGGGCACATACAATTCCCTTGGAGAGGGCAAGCACAGTCTTCAGGTTTGGCCTCAGGGGCCTGAGCCTGTAGGGTGTGTAGGCCATAGCTGTTGGGACAGTTGTCTGAAAACACAAACTCGGCTTATGTTTCAGGTCATAGGTATGGCAGGTCTGTTATACAGACCATGAGGAGAACACTTTGGGATATGAAGAATGGGCGATTGTGAGGCTCTTGCTCACGTTTTTGTCTCTAGATATTGTGTCACTCATGGTTGTGAAATTTCCGGGTGACTTCATGGGAAATGGACGTGTCTTACTATCTTGGGGTTTGGCCCCGTCTAAGGAGTTGGGGTCATTCTGTGGGATGGAAGAAGTCCGTTTTTTTTGTTGTTGTTGATTTGTTTTGTTTTGTTTTTCAAACCCCACCATATGAGGGATTCCAGAGTAGAGCCCTGGGGAGGGGCGATTGGACAACCAGAAATCTGGTTTAAATTTGGGGCCTAGGGACATGTCCAGCCATTATGACATCTAATGTTCTAGCCACTGAGAGGACGTACTAGAGGACAGGACTCACGTTGAGGGTCACAATGCGTGTTTATGCCCTCGTCGCTCTCAAGAATGGGCGGGGCCTCAGGGTGAATGCTGGTTTCCCCTACACTGAACGTTGGACAACATTCCAACCACAAGGTTTCTTGCCATGGGTAAGGAAGAGTTCTGATTTCTGCATCACACTCACCCCTGGGCAGTGATTGGAGATAAGGTCTAGGTTCTGAAGCCTGAAAACTGAGGTAGGGAAGAGATGATGACCTAAGGCCACGGCGGGTCTTATGGGCTCAGGGTGCGGTCAGCTGTCTGGGTGTTGCTCAGGAGGTCCCGGATCAGGGTGTGTCAGACAGTGCATTACTGCCCAGTTTAGACTATATAATTTGGGTACATTCGAGTGCCGTGTAGGTTTATTCTCATTTAATGTGCCCGGGCAGCTCATTGGGCAATATTTTGTTTCTCGAGGGCAGGCAGAGTGCTGCAATGATGGTCCGGATTGGCAAACTTGTGGGCTTCGGGGCCAGGAGTGTGAGGACGGAAGTCTGAGAACAAAAGCTAGACTTGGGATTCAGGGCGAGGGCACGGCATGTACCTCTTGAAGATCTGAAGCAATATCTCATGCATCTGAAGTCAGAGCGAGGATCAGACGTTGGTTCAGCTTGGATTATCTGTTCATGACGGCCCCTTCATAAAGGGAGCCGAATCTCGAGGCCGTGGAGGTATTCCCACGTTGGGAGTGTTGGGATGCCCCCTCCAAGGATTCCTTCTGCGGGACAATTGAGACTTGTTGGACAGCTCCAGGACATCCCATATGGATGAGTCCAGACCAACGTTCGAGGATGGATGCCTGGGAAGCCCGCCTCACATTCCAATTGTCTCCTAGGGACAAGACAGTTTAGATCTGATGGCTCTGCGGGAGCAACCGGGGTGGCTGAGTTGAAATGGACATTCCTGAGGATGGGTCTAATGTGTGTTTGTGTCCATGAGGGCCTTGGAATGGGGCGGTGGCACCGGGACCCTGAAGTATTCTCCTAAGCTTTTGACATAGCTCCCATGCACAAGTATCATTTTGGAGACGAGGTTTGTTCTGATGGGTGCCTCAGGAAAACCCCAATGCTGGTATTGGAATCCAGGGTTTTGAGGAGACATGCCTGTAAACCAAAGCAATGGATCCGATTTTGGCCTAGGTTCCTGTCTGGTTCAATCTTCTTCTCTGGGGACATCCTTCTAGGGTATGAGTGGAGTTAGATGCTCAGCTGGTGTCAGACTGTCCTTTTTTGTCCCGGGCGACCTATACTATTGGGATGGCCTCAGGGACTTTAGAGGGTTCTTCTAACATGTACGATTTTGGACAATGGAATGGGCAGAATTCCCATGGATTGGGTAGGCACAGTCCTAATGTGTGGCTCCAGGGTCCCCACCCTGGAGGGTATGTGGCCCAGGACTTTGAGGACAGAAATCTGAAAACAGAAACTCAGCTTATGTTTGGGGACGTAGGTATGGCAGGCCCAATCTACAAACCATGAGAAGACATCTTCAGGATATGAAGATAGTGCGATTCTGAGGCGCTTGCTTAGGCTTTTGTCTCTGGATTTGTATCAGCGATGGCCGTGGAATGTCGAGGAGGCCTCATGGGCCATGGACGAATCTTGCTCTCTGTGGATTTGGCCCGATCCCAATTGTTTTTCGTAAATCTGTTGGATGGAGGACTCCTTTCAGGGTTGTTACATCAGGTGTCCCACCAAAAGAGGAATTCCAAAGCAGAGCCCTGGGGAAGAGTGAAGGGACAACATGAATTATGGTTAAAAATTGGGGCCTAGGGGCTTGGCAAGCCCAATATGCTGTCTGTTCATCCAGCCACTGAGAGGCCTTACCTGAGGACTGGGCAAAGGCTGAGGGTCACAATGTGTGTTTGCTACCTATCTGGACCGTGAGCAATGGCGGGGCCTCAAGGGACACACTGGTTTCCACTACACTGAACGTTGGACAACAAGCGAACCACAAGTTTTCCTGCCATCGGGAAGGAGTTCTGATTTCTGCATCATTTTGGAACCTGGGCAGTGATTGGAGAGAAGGTCTAGGTTCTGAAGCCTGAAAACTGAGGTTGGGAAGGGATAACAACCTAAGGCCATGGGGGGTCTGAAGTTCTCAGTATGTAGCCAGCTGTCTGGGTGGGCCCAGGTGGTCCAGGCTCAGGCTGTGTCAGAAAGGGCATTATTTCCCAGGTCATCCTATATATTTTGTGTATAGCCAAGTGCGTGCAGGTTGATCTTCATTTGGGGTTTCTAGGTAGCCCCTGAGGGCAGTGTATTTCTTCTGCAGGGCAGGTAGAGTGCTGCATTGTAGTTCTGGATTGCCAAACTGGAGGGCTTGTGAGCCAGTAGTCTGTGGACAGAAGTCTGAGGACACAAGCTAGGCTTAGGTTTCTGGGTGATGGGTGATGACATGGCAGGCACAATCTACAGACCTGAACTGAGATCTCGTGCATCTGAAGTCAGGGTGAGGATCAGACGATCGCTCAGGTTGGACCTTATGTCCCTGATGGCCCCTTTATTAAGGGGGGGGGAATCATGTGGCCATGGGGGTTCTCTCACGATTGGATTTGTGAGAAACTCCCAACTGCAAAGATTCTTATGCAGGACAATTGATACCTGTTGGTTGGCTCCAGGCCAATGATTCCGAGCAGGGTTTTAAGGGTGGATGGCGGGGTAGGCCACCTCACATTCCAATTGTCTCCTAGCAACAAGACAAGTTAGATCTGCTGGATCTCGCGGAGCAACCGAATACGCTCAGTTGAAATGGACTCTCCTGTGGATGGGTCCTAATGTGTTTTTGTGTCTATGGAGACCTTGTAATGGGGCAGTGGCACACAGGCCCTGAAGGATTCTCCTAACTGGAGGTTTGAGACATCTTCAAAGGATAATTTTCCCATGTGGAGAAGAGATTTGTTCTGATTGCTGCCTCATGAAATCCCCATATGCTAATATTGGAAACCAGGCCTCTGAGGACAGATACCTGTAACCGAAAGCAATGAATCTGATTCAGGCCTAGGGGCCTGTCTGATTCAATCTTCTTCTCTGGGGACATCCATCTACGCTGAGTAGAGGTACATGCTCAGCTGGTTTCAGATGACCCTTGTTTGTCCTGGGCGGCCTACATTATTGGGATGTCCTTGGGACTCTGGAGGTTTGTCCTAAGTTGTACGATTGTGGACAATGGAATGGGCAGAATTCCCGTGGTATGGACAGGCACAGTCCTGATGTGTGGCTCCAGGGGCCCCAGCCTGAAGGGTCTGTGGGCCAGGAATGTGGGGACAGAAGTCTGAAAACACAAACTCGGCTTAGGTTTGGGAAGTAGGTATGGCAGGCCCGATCCACAGACCGTGAGGAGAACTCTTCGGGATACGACAAAAGAGCGAGTGTGAGGCGCTTGCTCAGACTTTTGTCTCTGGATTTGTTGTCAACGATGGCTGTGGAATCTCGGGGAGGCCTCATGGGCCATGGACGAGACTTCCTCTCTGTGAATTTGGTCCAATCCCAATTGTTTGGGGTCAATCTGAAGGATGGGAGGAGTCCTTTTAGTTTTGTTACCTCAGGTGTCCCACCAAAAGAGGGATTCCACAGCAGAGCTCTGGGGAAGGATGAATGGACAACCCGAACAATCCAATTGGGGTGAGGTCGAGAACCGAGCAGGTTGATCCTCATTTGGGGTTTATGGAGATCCCCATAGAGCAACGTTTTTCTTCTGGAGGGCCAGCATAGGGCTGCATTTCGGTTCCAGAATTCCAAGTCTTGAGGACATGTTTGCCAGGAGTGTGAGGAAGGAAGTCTGAAAACACAAGGTAGCACGAGGTTTGGGCCCACTGTGCAGAGGCTGAATCGAGATCTCCTGCATCTGAGGTCAGGGCGAGTATCAGATGTTGCCTCAAGCTGGAGTTTGTGTCCATGACGGCCCCTTCCTGAAGGGGGTGAGGGCGTCATGAGGCCAGGGAGGTTTCCCTACGCTGGGAGTTGTGAGCTGCTCCAAACTTCAAAGTTTCCTTCTTCAGGACAGTCGAGTACTATTGGATGGTTCCAGGATGCCCCATACAGAAAGACTCGAGAGCAGGGGCCTAAGCATGGATGCCGAGAAACGCCAACTCACCTTCCCATTGCCTGGTCGAGACAGGGCACGCTCAATCTGCGGGCTCTTGGGTGAGCTACCCAGAAGGCTGAGTTTAAATGGACTTTCCTGAGGATGAGTCATAATGTGGGTTGGTGGCCATGGAGACCTTGGAATGTGGCAGTAGCTAAGGGACTCTGCAGGATTCTCCAACCCGAAGGGTTTGACACAACTCCAACAAGGAAGCTTTCCATGCGGAGATGAGAGGTGTTCTGTCTGGTGCCTCCGGATAGCCCCATATGCTGGTCTTCGAACCCAGGCCTCTGAGGAGTGATACCTGGACACCAAAGCAAGAGTTCATAATAGGGCCCTGGGCCTGTCTGGTTCAATCTTCTGTCTCTGCGGATATCAGTCTGTGTGTCTGCATGGAGGTAGTAGTTGCTCAGCTGGTGTCATAATGCCCCTGTTTGTCCAGTGCGGCTTGCGGTAGTGGGATGTCCTTGGGGACCTTGAGGTTTCTACTATTTTGTAGAGTTGTGGCCAATGGAACGGGCAGTTTCTTAGGAGAGAGCAGGCACAGTTCTGTGGTGTGGCTCCAGAGACCCCAGCCTGGAGGTGGTGTGGGCCACGGCTGTGAAGACAGACATCCAAAAACCCAAACTCAGCTCAGGTTTGGGGCCGAGGTTATGGTAGGCCTGATCTACAGTCAGTGAGGGAGCTCCTCTGGATATGAAAGAAGGGTGAGAGGGAGGCAGTCGCTCAGTCTTTTGTCTCTGGATATTTTGTCCACAATGGCCGTTTAATGTAGGAGTTGCCTCATGGGTCGTAGAAGTCTCCCTCTCTGGTAGGTTGTCCAGCCCCCAAGAGTTTGGGGTCATTCTGTGGGAAGGGAAGAGTCCTGTTTTCTGCCTCATGTGTCCCCCCAGTAGAGGGATTCTGGAGCATAGCAGTGGGTACTGACAACTGGAATACTCGCTCTCTGGTTAATCCTGGGGGCCTATGGATATGACAAGCCCCATATGCAGGATCTTGGTCCAGCCACTGAGAGGCGTTACTTTAATACGGGACTCACCTACAGGTCACAATGCATGTCTGTGCCCTAGGCGGCCCTCAAGCACTGGCCCGCCTTTCTAACAATGCAGGTTTTCCCACATTGAACGTTGGACAACATGCCAACCACAAGGTTTCTGGCCATGGGGAAGGAGGAATTCTAATTTCTGCATCACGTTCACCCCTGGGCAGTGATTGGAGATAAGGTCTCGGTTCTGAAGCCTGACAACCGAGGTTGGGAAGAGATGACGAACTACAGCCATAGCGGGTCCCTTGTGTCCAGGTTGGAGCCAGCTGTCTAAGTGTCGTTTGGGATGTCTTGTCTCAGGCTGTGCCAGACAGGGCATTCGTATTCAGGGTAGGCTGTATAATTGCTTTACAGTCGAGTGGCATGCATTAGATAATCATTTGGGGTTTCTTATTAGCAGCATAGGGCAAAGTTTTTCTTCTGGAGGGCAGGCAGAGTGCTGCATTGTGGCTTCGGAATTCCCAAACTGGAGGGCTTGTGGGCCAGGAGAGTGAGGACGGAAGTCTGAGAACACAAGCTAGGCTTAGGTTTCGGGGAATGGACATGGCAGGCACACTCTGCAGAGCTGAATTGAGATCTCATGGGTCTGAAGTCAGGTCGAGGATCAGACTTTGGCTCAGGTTGGAGTTTCTGTCCATGTTGGCCCCTTCATGAAGGGGGGGGCATTATGAGGCCATGGGGGTTTTCCCACTATTAGAGTTGTGAGATGCTCCAAACCGCAAGGATTCCTTCTGTGGGACAATTAAGATTTGTTGGATGGCTCCAGGACGTCTCCTAAGGTATTTTTCCAGAACAGGGTTCTAAGTATGGATGCCTGGGCAGACAGCCTCAATTCCAATTGTCTCGTAGCAACAAGAAACGTTTGATCTGCTGGCTTGGGGTAGCATCAGAGGGGTCTGAGTGGGAATGGACTTTCCTGAGGATGGTCTTAAATGAGTTGAAATGGACTTTCCTGAGGATGGTCTTAATGTTGGTTTGAGTCCATTGAGACCTTGGTATGGGGCAGTGGCACCAGGGCCCTGAAGGATTCTCCTAACCAGAGGTGATAACAAAGCTCCAATGAGCAAGTTTTCCATGGGGAGACGAGATTTGTTCTTATTGGTGCCTCAGGAAACCACCATTTGCTGGTATTGGAAATGAGGCCTCTGAGGAGAGATGCCTGGAAACCAAAGCAATGGATCTGATTAGGGCCTAGGGGCCTGTCCGGTTCAATATTCTTCTCTGGGGACATCTTTTGTCTGAGTGGAGGTAGTTGCTCAGCTGGTTTGAGATCACACCTGTTTGTCCTGGGCGGCCTACACTATTGGGATGGCCTCGGTAACTTTGGAGGTTTTTCCTAATTTGCAAGGTTGTGGCCAATGGAGTGGAAGAATTCTCTTGAAAGGGAAGCACAGTCCTGAGGTGTGGCTCCAGGGACCCAAGTGTGGAGCGTGTGTGGTCCAGGGCTATTTGGACAAAAGTCTGAAAACACAAACTCCACTTAGGTTTGGGTCTGTAGGTATGGCCGGCCAGATATATAGACCGTGAGGAGAACTCTTCGGGATATGAACAAAGGGCGAAAGTGAGGTACTTGCTCATGCTTATTTTTTTCTGGATATGTGTCACCGATTGCCATGGAATGTCCGGGGGTCCTCATGGGCCATCGATGAGGCTCCCTTTTTGGGGATTTGACCCAATCCCAAGAGTTTGGGGTCATTCTGTGGGAATGGAGGAGGCCTTTCTGTTTTTTTTTTTTTTTTTTTTTTTTTTTTTTTTACCTCAGGTGGACCACCAAAAGAGGGATTCCACAGCAGAGTCCTGGGGAGGGGCGACTGGACAACCAGAACTCTGGTTAACATTGGGACCTAAGAACATGGCAAGCCCCATATGTGGGCTCTTGGTCCAGACACTGAGAGGCCTTCCTTGAGCATAGGGCTCACATTGAGTTTCACAATGTGTTTTTGTGCCCAAGGAGCCCCTCAAGTCAGGGCGTGGCCTAAGTACCATGCTGGTTTCTCCTACACTGAACGTTGCACAATATGGCAAGCACAAGTTTTCTGGCCATGGGGAAGAAGGAGTTCTAATTTCTGCAACACTTTCACTCCTGGACTGTGATTGGATTTAAGGTCTAGGTTCTGAAGCCTGAAAACTGAGGTTGGGAAGAGATGAAGACCTAAGGCCATGGTGTGACTGATGTGCTCAGTGTTCGGCCAGCTGTTGAGTGTGGGTTGGGAGGTGCAGGCTCAGGCTGTGGCACACAGGGAATTAGTGCCCAGCCTTACTGTATCATTGGGGTGCAGTCGAGTTTCGTGCAGGTTGGTACTCATTTGTGGTTACTGGGTAGCCCCAGAGGGCAACGTTTTTCTTCTGGAAGGAAGACACAGTGCCACATAGTGGCTCCAGAATTCCCAAACTGGAAGGCTTGTGGGCCAGGAGTGTGAGGAAAAAATTCTGAGAACACAAGCCAGACTTAGATTTCGGGGTGAGGGGACGGCAGGAACCCTCTGCAGAGATGATTCGAGATCCCCGTGTACCTGAAGACAGAGCTAGGATCAGACGTTGGCTCAGGTTGGAGTTTCTGTCCATGACGGCCCCTTCATGAAGGGGAGGGTGTCACGAGGCCATGGAGGTTTTCCCACGATGGGAATTGTGAGATGCTCCAAACCGCAATGATTCCTTCCGTGGGACAGTCGAGACCTGCTGGATGGCTCCAGGACATCCCATAAGGAAGTTATCCAGTGCAGTGTTGTAAGGATGGATGCCTGGGCAGCCTGCCTCCCACTCCAGGTGTCTCATAGCGCCAAGGCAATTTTGATCTGCTGGATCTAGGGGAGTAACCGAGGCGGGTGTGTTGAAATGGGTGAGTTGAGGATGGGTCATGATGTGCATTTGTGTCCATGGAGACCTTGGAATGGGGTGCTTGATCCGGGGCCTTGAGGGATGTTCATAACCGGAGGTTTTGATGGAGCTCTAAAGAGTACGTTTCCTATGTAGAGAAGAGAATTGTTTTGATGAGTGCCTAAGGAATCTCCCATATGCTGGTATTGGAAACCAGGCCTCTGAGGAGAGATGCCTGGAAACAAAAGCAATGGATATGATTAGGGCCTAGGTGCCTGTCCGGTTCAATCTCTTTCCTGGGGATACGTGTCTATGGATCTGAGGGGAGGTAGTTGCTCGGCTTGTGTCAGATCGCCCCTGTTTGTCCTGGTCAGCCTATAATATTGGGAATGGCCTCGGGACTTTGGAGGTTCTCCTAATCTATAGGGTTTTGGCCAATGGATGGAATGGGCAGAAATCCCCTGGAGAGGGCAGGCACAGTTCTGAGTTTGGCTCTAGGGGCCCAACCTTGAGGGTGTGTGGGCCAGGCCTCTGGGGACAGAAGTCTGAAAACACAAATTCCGCTTAGGATTGGGGACATAGGTATGGCACGCCCAAATCTACAGACCGTGAGAACACTTCGGGATATGTAAAAGGGTGAGTTTGAGGTGCTTGCTCAGGTTTTGTCTCTGGATTTGTGTCAACAATGTGGGTCGAATGCTGGCGTGGCCTCATGGGTTGTGGACGACTTTCCTTCTCTGAGGATTTGATCCAATCCCAAGAGTTTGGATACATTCTGTGGGATGGGAGGAGTCCTTTCTGTTTTTAATTTTATTTTATGTACCTCATGTGTGCCAATAAAAGAGGGATTCCAGAGCAGAGTCCTTGGTAGGGACAACTGGATAACCCCTCCTCTGTTTAAGTTTGGGGGCCTAGGGGCATGGCAAGTCCAATATGTGGGCTCTTGATTCAGACACTGAGAGGTCTTCCTTGAGGACAGGGCTCATGCTGAGGGTCACAATGCCTATTTGTGCCCAACAAGGCCCTCAAGCATGAAGGGCCTCATGGGCCACGCTGGATTCTCCTACACTGAACGTTGGAGAATATGCCAACCACAAGGTTTCCGGACATGGCGAAGGAAGAGTTGTGATTTATGCATCACGTTCACCCCTGGACAGTGATTGGAGTTTAGGTCTAGGTTCTGAAACCCGAAAACTGAGGTTGGGAAGAGATGAAGACCTAAGGACCTGATGGGTACAATGAACTCAGTGTGTGGCTAGCTGTTGAGCGTAGGTCTGGAGGTGTGGGCTCATGCTGTGTCAGACAGGGCATTAGACAGGGTAGACTGTATATTTGGGGTGCAGTCGAGTGGCGTTCAGTTGATCCTCATTCGGGTTTCTAGGTAGCTCCATAAGGCAACGTTTTTCTTCTGGAGGGCAGGCAGAGTGCTGCTGCATTGTGGCCCCAGTATTGCCAAACTGTAGGGCTTTTGGTCCAGGGGTGTGAGGACGATAGTCTGAGAACACAAGCTAAGCTTAGTTTTTGGGGTGAGGGCACAGAAGGCACACTCTGCAGAGCTGAATCAAGATCTCATGCACCTGAAGCCAGGGCGAATATCAGACGTTTGCTCAGGTTGGAGTTTCTGTCCATGATGGCCCCTTTATAAAGTGGAGCGTCTCAAGAGGCCATGAAGATTTTCCCACAATGGAAGTTGTGAGATGCACCAGACTGCAAAGATTCCTTCTGTGGGACACTTGAGACCTGTTGGATGGCTCTAGGATGTCCCATATGGAACGACTCCAGGGTAGGGTTCTAAGGATGGATGCCTGGGCAGCCCGCCTCCCATTCTAGTTGTCTCCTAGCAACAAGGCAGGTTTGATCTGCAGGCCCTGGGGGAGAAACCAAGGGGGATGAGTTGACATGGACTCTACCGAGGATAGATCATAATGTGGGTTTAAATCCATGGAGACCTTGGAATGGGGCGCTTGATCCGGGGCCCTGAAAGATTCTCCTAAACAGAGGTTTTTATAGAGCTCCAAAGAGTACATTTCCTATGTGGAGACGAGATTTTTCTATGAGTGCCTCAGTAATCCCCCATATGCTGGTATTGGTAACCAGGCCTCTGAGGAGAGATGCCTGGAAACAAAAGCAATGGATCTGATTAGGGCCTAAGTGCCTGTCCAGTTCAATCTTATTCTATGGGGATATCTGTCTCTGGGTCTGAGTGGAGGTAGTTTTTCTAACTTGTGAAAGATCATCCCTGTTTTTCCTGGGCAGCCAACACTATTGGGATGGCCTCGGGGAGTTTGGAGGTTTCTCCTAATCTATAGGGTTGTGGCCAATGGAAATGGCAGAATTCCCCTGGAGAAGGAAGCCACAGTCCTCAGGTGTGGCTCCAGGGGCCCCAGCTTGGATGGTGTGTGGGCCAGGACTGTGGGGACAGAAGTTTGAAAACACAAACTCAGCTTAGGTTTGGGGATGTATGTATGAAGGCTCGATGTACAGACCGTGAGAATTTTTCCGGGCTATGAACAAAGGGCGAGTATGTGGCGTTTGCTCAGGCTTTTGTCTCTGGATTTTGTGCCTACGGTGGCCGTGGAATGTCGGGGTGTCCTCAAGGGCCATGGACAAGTCTTTCTCTGGTGATTTGGCCTGATCCCAAGTGGTTGGGATCATTCTGTGGATGGGAAAGAGTCCTTTCTGTATTTTTTTTTTTTTTTTACCTCAGGTGTCCACCAAAGAGGGATTCCAGAGCAGTGCCCTGAGTAGGGGTGACTAGACATCTCTAACTCTGGTTGAGATTGGGGGACTAGAGGCTTGGCAAGCCCCATATGTGGGCTGTTGTTCCAGTCACTAAGAGGCTTTACATGAGGATAGGGCTCACGCTGAGGGTCACAATGTGTGTTTGTGCAAATTGTAGCCCTCAGGGATAGGTGGGGCCTCATAGTCCATGCTGCTTTCTCCTACAATGAACGTTGGACCACATGCCAACCACAAGGTTTCTTGCCATGGCGAAGGAGAAGTTCTGATTCTTGTATCACGTTCACTCCTGAGCAGTGAGTGGAGATAAGGTCTAGGTTCTGAAGGTGAAAACTGAGGTTGGGTAGCGATGATGGCCGAAAGGCATTGTGGGTTTGATATGCTCAGTGTACGGCCAGCTGTCTGGGTGTTGGACTGGAGGTCTGCCTTCAGGCTTTGTCAGACAGGGCTTTAGTGAACAGGCTAGATTGTATAATTGGGGTATGGTCGAGTGGCATGCAGGTTGTTACTCATTTGGCGTTTCTGGTTAGCCCTATAGGGCAACATTTTACTTCTGGAGGGCAGGCAGAGTGCCGCATTGAGTCTCCAGAATTGCATAACTGGAGGGGTGTGGCCAAGATTGTGAAGACGGAATTCTGAGAACACAAGTTAGGCTAAGGTTTCGGGGCGAGGGCACAGCAGGCACACTCTCAAGTGCTGAATCGAGATCTCATGCTTCTGAATTCAGGGCGCGGATCAGACTTTGGCTTAGGATGGAGTTTCTGTCCATGATGGCCCATTTATGAAGGTGTGGGGCATCATGAGGAAATGGAGGTTTTCTCACAGTGGGATTGTGTGATGCTTCAAACCACAAGGATTCATTCTGCGAGACAGTCAAGACAGGTTGGTTGGATTCAAGACGTCCCATAAAGAAATTCTCCAGAGCAGGGTTCTAAGGATGGATGCCTGGGCAGCCCACCTCGCATTCCAACTGTCTCCTAGTGACAAGGCAGGTTTGATCTGCTGGCTCTGGGTGAGCAGCCGAGAGGGCTGATTTGAAATGGACTCTCCTGAGGATGGATCATAATGTAAGTTTGTGTCCTTGGAGACCTTGGAATTGGGCCATGGTGCCAGCGCCATGAAGGATCCTCCTAACCTGAGGTATGGACACAGCTCCAAAGAGCAAGTTTCTCATGTGGAGATGAGATCTGTTCTGATTGTTTCCTTAGGAAACCCCCATATTCTGATATTGGAAACCAGGCCTCTGAGGAGAGATACATAGAAACCAAAGCAATGGATCAGAAGTTGGCTCAGGTTGGAGTTTCCGTCCATGATGGCCCCTTTATAAAGGGGAGCATCTCATGAGGCCATGTAGGGTTTCCCACGATAGGAGTTGTGAGATGCTCCAATCTGCAAGGATTCCTTCTGCAGGACAGTCAAGACCTGTTGGAAGGCTCCCAGGACATCCCATATGGAACGGCGCCCGAGCAGGATTCCAACGATGGATGCCTAGAGAGTCTGCTTTGCATTCCAGTTGTCTCCTAGCGACAAGGCAGGTTTGATATTCTGGCTCTGGGGGAGTAATCAACGGGGCTGAGTTGCAATGTACTCTCCTGCCGAATGGTCATAATGTGGGTTTGTGTCCATGGAGACCTTGGAATAGGGCGGTGGCTCCGGTTACCTGAAGCTTTCTCCTAACTGGAGGTTTTTACAGAGCTCCAAAGGATAAGTTTCCCATGTGGAGACAAGATTTGTTCTGATTGGTATCTCTGGAATCCCCCATATGCTGGTATTGGAAAACAGGCCTCTGAGGAGAGATGCTTAGAAACAAAAGAAATGGAACCAATTACGTTCTAGGGGCCTGTCCAGTTTAATACCTTTCTCTTGGGATATCTGTCTACGGGTGAGTTGAGGTCGTTGCTCAGCTTGTGACAGATCACCCCTCTTTGTACTGGGCGGCCTAGACTATTGGAATGGCCTCTGGGACTTTGGAGGTTTCTCCTAATCTGTAGGGTTGTGGCCAATGGAATGGGAAGAATTTCCTTGGAGAGGGCAGGCACAGTCCTGAGGGGTGGCTCCAGGGGCCTCAGCCTGGAGGGTGTGTGGGACAGGGATGTCAGGATAGAAGTCTAAAAACACGGTTTGGGGACGTAGGTATGGCAGGCCCGATCTACAGACTATAAGGAGAATTTTTTGGGGCTATGACCTAAGGGTGAGGCTTATGTCTCTGGATTTTGTGTCAATGGTGGCCGTGGAATGTCGGGCTAGCCTTATGGGCCATGGAGGAGTCTTTCTCTCTGATCCCAAGTGATTGGGGACATTTTGTGGGTGGGAGGAATCCTTTCTGTGTTTACTTACCTCAAATGTCCCACCAAAGAGGGATTCCAGAGCAGAGCCCTGAGTAGGGGTGACTAGATGTCTCTACCTCTGGTTAAGATTGGGTGACTTGGGGCATGGCAGGCCCCATATGTGGGCTCATGGTCCAGCCACTGAGAGGCTTTCCTTGAGGACAGGGTTCAAACTGAGGGTCCCAATGTGTGTTTGTGCCCACCGCAGCTCTTAAGCATGGGCAGGGCCTCGGGGACCCTACATTACCCTCAGGGGCCCTACTACTACTCCTGTAGGCCCCACAGGGGTCCTACACTGAACTTTGGATAAGATGCCAACCACAAGATTCTGGCGAGAGGGAAGGAGGAGTTATGATTTCTGCATGACGTTCACCCACGGGAAATGAGTAGAGATAAGGTCTAGGTTTCTGTCGCCTGAAAACCAGGTTGGAAAGAGATGGCAACCTAAGGCCATGGCGGTACAGATGTTCTCAGTGTACGGCAAGCTGTCTGGGTGTCGGTTGGGAATTCAGGCCTCAGGTTGTGTCAGACAGGGCATTAGTGCACAGGCTAGACTATATAATTGGTGTACAGTTGAGTGGCATGCAGGTTTATCCTCATTTGAGGTTTCTGGGTAGACCCATAGGGCAATGTTTTTCTTCTAGAGGGCAGGCAGAGTGCAGCACTGTGTCATCGGAAATACCAAAATGGAGGGCGTGTGGTCCAGGAGAGTGAGGACGGAAGTGTGAGAACACTAGCTATGCTTAGGGTTTGGGGTGAGGGCACAGCAGGTGCACTCTGAAGAGCTTAATCATTATCTCGTACATCTGAAGTCTAGGCGAAGATCATCCGTTGGCTCAGGTTGGAGTTTCTTTCCATGATCCGCATTCATGATGAAATTGGGGTCATCATGTGTCCTTGGAAGCTTTCCATGATATGAGTTGTGAGGTGGTCCATAAACAAGGAATCCTGTGGGACAGTCTACACCTGTTGGATGGCTCAAGGATGTCCCATAAGGAACGACGCAAGAGCAGGGTTCTAAGGGTTCTAAGGATCTCTAAGGAGAGATGCCTGGAAACCAAAGCAATAGATCCGATAGGTGCCTATGGGCCTGTTCGTTCCTTTTGACCTCTGGGGACATCAGTCTACGAGTCTGAGTGGCGGTAGGTGCTCAGATGGGCCCAGATTGCCCCTGTTTGTCCTGGGAAGCCACAAATATTGGGATGGCCTCAGGGACTTTGGAGTTTTATCCTATTAGTAGGGTTGTGGCCATTGGAATGGGCACATACAATTCCCTTGGAGAGGGCAAGCCCAGTCTTCATGTTTGGCTCCAGGGGCCTGAGCCTGTAGGGTGTGTAGGCCTGAAAACCGAGGTTGAGAAGAGATGACGAACTAAGGCCATGACGTGTCCTATGTTCTATGTGTGCGGCCAAGTGTTTGGGTGGGACCTGGAGGTCCAGGCTCAGGGTGTGCCACAAAGGGCTTTAGTGCCCAGGTCAGCCTATATATTGGTGG
Organism: Mustela putorius furo; assembly: GCF_011764305.1. Classification (NCBI taxonomy): domain Eukaryota; kingdom Metazoa; phylum Chordata; class Mammalia; order Carnivora; family Mustelidae; genus Mustela; species Mustela putorius. The sequence continues at coordinate 123,771 of NW_025421776.1, read as the reverse complement.
TACAACCGAATGACGTGCAGGTTGATGCTCATTTGGTTTTCTGGGTAGCCCCAGAGGGCAATGTTTTTCTTCTGGAGGGCAGGCAGAGTGCTGCATTGTAGTTCTGGTTTGCCAAACTGGAGAGCTTGTGGGCCAGTAGTCTGAGGACGGAAGTCTGAGAAGCCAAGCTAGACCTAGGTTTCTGGGTGAGGATATGGCTGGCACAATCTACAGACCTGAATCGAGATCTTGTGCATCTGACGTCAGGGCGAGGATCAAACGATCACTCAGGTTGGACATTCTGTCCCTGATGGCCCCTTCTTGAAGGGGGGGGGGGGTGAATCACGAGGCCCTGGGCGTTTTCCCACGATGGGAGTTGTGAGAAGTTCCCAACTGCAAAGATTATTCTGCAGGACAATTGAGACCTGTTGGTTGGCTCCAGGACAATGATTCCGAGCAGGGTTCTAAGGATGGATGGCTGGGTAGCACACCTCGCATTCCAATTGTCTCCAAGCAACAAGACAGGTTAGATCTGCTGGATCTGGGGGAGCAACCGAGGTGGCTCAGTTGAAATGGACTCTCCCGTGGATGTGTCCTAATATGATTTTGTGTCTATGGAGACCTTGGAATAAAGCGGTGGCACTGGGGCCCTGAAGGGTTCTCCTAAAGAGAGGCTTTCACAGAGCTCCATTGTGCAAGTTTCCCATGTGTAGATGAAATTTGTTCTGATGGGTGAGTCAAGAAACAGCCATATGCTGTTATTGAAATCCATTCCTCTGAGGAGAGATTCCTGGAAACCAAAGCAATGGATCCGATAGGTGCCTAGGGGCCTTTTCATTCCTTTTTACCTCTGGGGATATCAGTCTTCCGATCTGAGAGAAGGTAGGTGCTCAGATGGGCCCAGATTGCCCCTGTTTGTCCTGGGAAGACACAAATATTGGTATGACTTCAGGTAATTTGGAGGTTTATCGTATTAGTAGGGTTGTGGCCCTTGGAGTGGGCACATACAATTCCCTTGGAGAGGGGAAGCACAGTTGTCAGGTTTGGCTCCGGGGCCTGAGCCTGTAGGGTGTGTAGGCCACGGCTGTTTGGACATTTGTCTGAAAACACAAACTCGGCTTATGTTTCAGGACATAGGTATGGCAGGACTGATCTACAGACCATGAGGAGAAATCTTCGGGATATGAAAATAGGGAGAGTGTGAGGCTCTTGCTCAAGTTTTTATCTCTGGATATCGTGTAACTCATGGTCGTGAATTTCCCGGGTGACATCATGGGAAATGGACGAGTCTTACTCTCTGGGATGTTGGCCCCGTCCAAGGAGTTTGGGGTCATTTTGCGGGATGGAAGAAGTCCGTTGTTCTGGTGTTGATTTGTGTTATTTTGTTTTTCATCCTCAGTTGTCCCACCTAATGAGGAATTCCAGAGTAGAGACCTGGGGAGGGGCGACTGGACAACCAGAAATCTGGTTAAAAATTGGGGCCTAGGGACATGTCAAGCCCATTATGACATCTAATGGTCCAGCCACAGAGAGGACGTACTAGAGGACAGGACTAACGCTGAGGGTCAAAATGCGTGTTTATGCCCTCGTCGCACTCAAGAATGGGCGGGGCCTCAGGGTGAATGCTGGTTTCTCCTACACTGAACATTGGACAACATGCCAACCACAAGGTTTCTTGCCATGGGTAAGGAAGAGTTCTGATTTCTGCATCACAGTCACCCCTGGGCAGTGATTGGAGTTAAGGTCTAGGTTCTGAAGCCTGAAAACGGAGGGAGGGAAGAGATGATGACCTAAGGCCATGGCGGGTCTGATGTGCTCAGTGTGCGGTCAGCTGTCTGGGTGTTGTTCACGAGGACCGGGCTCAGGTTGTCAGACAGTGCATTAGTGCCCAGGTTAGACTATATATTTTGGGTGCATTCGAGTGCCGTGTAGGTTCTTATCTGAGAACTCTTCAGGATATGAAGAATGAGCGAGTCTGAGGCGCGTGCTCAGGCTTTTGTCTCTGGATTTTGTATCAGCGATGGACGTTGAATGTTGCGGAGGCCTCATGGGCCATGGACGAATCTTGCTCTCTGTGGACTTGGCCAGATCCCAATTGTTTTTCGTCAATCTGTGGGTTGGGAGGACTCCTTTCAGGTTTGTTTACCTCAGGTGTCCCACCAAAAGAGGAATTCCAAAGCAGAGCCCTGGGGAAGAGTGAAGGGACAACCCGAACTATGGTTAAAAATTGGGGGCCTAGGGGCATGGCATGCCCAATATGCTGTCTCTCCATCCAGCCACTGAGAGGCCTTACCTGAGGACAGGGCGCAGGCTGAGGGTCACAATGTGTGTTTGTGACCAATGTGGCCAGCAAGCATGGGCGGGGCCTCATGGGCCACACTGGTTTCAAGTTCACTGAACCTTGGGACAACATGCCAACCACAAGGTTTCTTGCCATGGGGAAAGAGTTCTGATGTCTGCATCATTTTCAAGTCCGGGTTGTGATTGGAGATAAGGTCTAGGTTCTGAAGCCTGAAAACCGAGGTTGAGAAGAGATGGCGACCTAAGGCCATGGCGGGTCCGATGTGCTCAATGTGAGGCCAGCTGTCTGGGTGGGGCCAGGAGGTCCAGGCTCAGGCTATGTCAGAAAGGGAAATAGTGCCCAGGTCAGCCTATATATTTGGGGTACAGCCGAATGGCGTGCCCCATTGATCGTCATTTGGGGTTTCTGGTTAGCGCCAGAGGGCAATGTTTTTTTCTTCTGGAGGGCAGGCAGAGTGCTGCATTGTAGTTCTGGATTGCCAAACTGGAGGGCTTGTGGGCCAGTAGTCTGAGGACGGAAGTCTGAGAACCCAAGCAAGGCATAGGTTTCTGGGTGAGGATATGGCAGGCACAATCTACAGACCTGAATCGAGATCTCGTGCTTCTGAAGTCAAGGCAAGGATCAGATGATCGCTCAGGTTGGACATTCTGTCCCTTATGCCCCCTTCTTGAAGGGGGGGTGGATCACATGGCCATGGAGGTTTTCCCACGATGGGAGTTGTGAGAAGCTCCCAACTGCAAAGATTCTTCTGCAGGACAATTGAGACCTGTTGGTTGGCTCCAGGACAATGATTCCGAGCAGGGTTCTAAGGATGGATGGCTGGGTAGCCCACCTCGCATTCCAATTGTCTGCAAGCAACAAGACAGGTTAGATCTGCTGGATCTGGGGGAGCAACCGAGGAGGCTGAGTTGAAATGGACTCTCCCGTGGATGTGTCCTAATTTGATTTTGTGTCTATGGAGACCTTGGAATGAAGCGGTGGCACTGGGGCCCTGAAGGGTTCTCCTAAAGAGAGGCTTTCACATTGCTCCATCGTGCAAGGTTCCCATGTGTAGATGAGATTTGTTCTGATGGGTGAGTCAATTAACAGCCATATGCTGTTATTAAATCCAGGCCTCTGAGGAGAGATGCCTGGAAACCAAAGCAATGGATCCGATAAGTGCCTAGGTGCCTGTTCTTTCCTTTTTTTTCCTCTGGGCACATCAGTCTACGGGTCTGAGTGCCGGTAGTTGCTCAGATGGGCCCAGATTGCCCCTGTTTTCCTGGGAAGCCACAAATATTGGGATGGCCTCAGGGACTTTGGAGGTTTATACTCTTAGTAGGGTTGTGCCATTGGAATGGGCAGATACAATTCCCTTGGAGCGGGCAATCACAGTCGTCAGGTTTGGCTCCAGGGGTCTGAGCCTGTTGGGTGTGTAGGTCAGGGCTGTTTGGACAGTTGTCTGAAAACACAAACTCGGCTTATGTTTCGGGTCATAGGTATGGAACACTGATCTACAGACCATGAGGAGAAGACTTCGGGATATGAAAAAAGGGCGAGTGTGAGGCTCTTGCTCAAGTTTTGTCTCTGGATATCGTGTCACTCATGGTCGTGAAATTTACGGGTGACTTCATGGGAAATGGACGAGTCTTACTCCCTGGGAGCTTGGCCCCGTCCAAAGAGTTTGGGGTCATTCTGTGGGATGGAAGATGTCCGTTGTTCTGTTGTTGTTGATTTGTTTGTTTTGTTTTGTTTTTCAACCTCAGGTGTCCCACCAAAAGAGGGATTACAGAGAAGAGCCCTGGGGAGGGGCGTCTGGACATCCAGAAATCCAGTTAAAAATTTGGGGCCTAGGGACATGTCAAGCCCATTATGACATCTAATGGTCCAGCCACTGAGAGGACGTACTAGAGGACAGGACTCACGCTGAGGGTCACAATGCGTGTTTATGCCCTCGTCGCACTCAAGAATGGGCGGGGCCTCAGGGTGAATGCTGGTTTCTCCTACACTGAACTTTGGACAACATGCCAACCACAAGGTTTCTTGCCATGGGGAAAGAGTTCTGATTTCTTCATCATTTTCAAACCCGGGCCGTGATTGGAGATAAGGTCTAGGTTCTGAAGCCTGAAAACCGAGGTTGACAAGAGATGACGTCCTAAGAAAACTGAGGAAGGGAAGAGATGATGACCTAAGGCCATGGCGGGTCCGATGTGCTCAGTGTGCGGCCAGCTGTCTGGTGGGGCCAGGAGGTCCAGGATCAAGCTGTGTCAGAAAGGGCATTAGTGCCCAGGTCATACTATATTGGGGGTACAGCCGAATTGCGTGCCCCGTTGATCCTCATTTGGGGTTCCTGGGTAGCGCCAGACGGCAATATTGTTCTTCAGGACGGCAGGCAGAGTGCTGCATTGTAGTTCTGAATTGCCAAAATGGAGGGCTTGTGGGCCAGTAGTCTGAGGACGGAAGTCTGGGAACCCAAGCTAGGCCTAGGTTTCTGGGTGAGGATATGGCAGGCACAATCTGCAGACCTGAATCGAATCTCGTGCATCTGAAGTCAGGGCGAGGATCAGACGATCGCTCAAGTTGGACATTCAGTCCCTGATGGCCCCTTCTTGAAGGGGGGGGGGTGGATCACGAGGCCATGAGGGTTTTCCCAAGATGGGAGTTGTGAAAAGCTCCCAACTGCAAAGATTCTTCTGCAGGACAATTGAGACCTGTTGGTTGGCTCCAGGACAACGACTCCGAGCACGGTTCCTAGGATGGATGGCTGGGTAGCACACCTCACATTCCCATGTGTAGATGAAATTTTTTCTGTTGGTGAGTCTAGAAACAGCCATATGCTGTTATTGAAATTCAGGCCTCTGAGGAGAGATGCCTAGAAACCAAAGCAATGGATCTGATAGGTGCCTAGGGGCCTGTTCGTTCCTTTTTAACTCGGGGTACATCAGTCTACGGATCTGAGTGCAAGTAGGTGCTCAGATGGGCCCAGATTGCCCCTGTTTGTCTTGAGAAGCCACAAATATTGGGAAGGCCACAGGGACTTTGGAGGTTTATACTCTTAGTAGGGTTGTGGCCATTGGAATGGGCACATACAAGTCTCTTGGACAGGGCAAGCACAGTCGTCAGGTTTGGCTCCAGGGGCCTGAGCCTCTAGGGTGTGTAGGCCAGGGCTGATGGACAGTTGTCTGAAAACACAAACTCGACTTGTGTTTCGGGTCATAGGTATGGCAGGACTGATCTACAGATCATGAGGAGAACTCTTCGGGATATGAAAAAATGGCGAGTGTGAGGCTCTTGCTCAAGTTTTTGTCTCTGGATATCGTGTCACTCATGGTCGTGAAATTTCCGGGTGACTTCATGGGAAATGGACGAGTCTTACTCTCTGGGGCTTTGGCCCCGTCCAAAGAGTTTGGAATCATTCTGTGGGATGGAAGAAGACCGTTGTTCTGTTGTTATGATTTGTTTTGTTCTGTTTTTTTTCAACCTCAGGTGTCCCACCAAATGAGGGATTCCAGAGTAGAGCTCTGGGGAGGGGCGACTGGACAACCATAAATCTGGTTAAAAATTGGGGCCTAGGGACATGTCAAGCCCATTATGACATCTAATGGTCCAGATACTGAGAGGACTTATTAGAGGACAGGACTCACGATGAGGGTCACAATGTGTGTTTATGCCCTCGTCGCACTCAAGGTTGGGCGGGCCCTCAGGGTGAATGCTGGTTTTTCCTACACTGAACGTTGGACAACATGCCAACCACAAGGTTTCTTTCCATGGGTAAGGAAGAGTTCTGATTTCTGCATCACAGTCACCCCTGGGCAGTGATTGGAGATAAGGTCTTGGTTCTGAAGCCTGAAAACAGAGGTAGGGAAGAGATGATGACCTAAGGCCATGGCGGGTCTGATGTGCTCAGGGTGCGGACAGCTGTCTGGGTGTTGGTCACGAGGTCTGTGCTCAGGTTGTCAGACAGTGCATTAGTGCCCAGGTTAGACTATATATTTTGGGTGCATTCGAGTGCCGTGTAGGTTCTTATCTGAAGAACTCTTAGGATATGAAGAATCAGCGAGTCTGAGGCGCATGCTCAGGCTTTTGTCTCTGGATTTTGTAACAGAGATGGTCGTGGAATGTGAGGGAGGCCTCATGGGCCATGGACGAATCTTGCTCTCTGTGGACTTGGCCCGATCCCAATTGTTTTTCGTCAATATGTGGGATGGGAGGACTCCATTCAGGTTTGTTACCTCAGGGGTCCCACCAATAGTGAATTCCAAAGCAGAGCCCTGGGGAAGAGTGAAGAGACAACCCTAACTATGGTTAAAAATTGGGGCCTAGGGGCATGGCAAGCCCAATATGCTCTCTCTCCATCCAGCCAGTGAGAGGCCTTACCTGAGGACTGGGCTGAGGCTGAGGGTCACAATGTGTGTTTGTGACCAATGGGGCCCACAAGCATGGGCGGGGCCTCATGGCCCACACTGTTTCAAGTACACTGAACCTTGGACAACATGCCAACCACAAGGTTTCTTGCCATGGGGAAAGAGTTCTGATTTCTGCATCATTTTCAAACCCAGGCCGTGATTGGAGATAAGGTCTAGGTTCTGAAGCCTGAAAACCGAGATTGAGAAGAGATGACGACCTAAGGCCATGGCGGGTCCGTTGTGCTCAGTGTGCGGCCAGGTGTCTGGGTGGGGCCAGGAGGTCCAGGCTCAGGCTGCGTCAGAAAGGGCATTAGTATCCAGTTCAGCCTATATATGTGGGGTACAGCCGAATGGCGTGCAGGTTGATCCTCATTTGTGGTTTCTGGGTAGCCTAGGAGGGCAATGTTTTTCTTCTGGAGGGCAGGCAGAGTCCTGCATTGTAGTTCTGAATTGCCAAATTGGAGGGCTTGTGGGCCAGTAGTCTGAGGATTGAAGTCTGAGAAACCAAGCTAGGCCTACGTTTCTGGGTGAGGATATGGCAGGCACAATCTACAGTCCTGAATCTAGATCTCGCGCATCTGAAATCAGGGCAAGGATCAGACGATCGCTCATTTTGGACATTCTTTCCCTGAGTGCCCCTTCTTGAAGGGGGGGGGGATCACGATGCCATGGGGGTTTTCCAACGATGGGAGTTGTGAGAAGGTCCCAATTGCAAAGATTCTTCTGCAAGACAGTTGAGACCTGTTGGTTGGCTCCAGGACAACGATTCCGAGCAGCGTTCTAAGGATGGATGGCTGGGTAGCCCACCTTGCATTTCAATTGTCTCCAAGCAACAAGACAGGTCAGATCTGCTAGATCTGGAGGAGCAACCGAGGAGGATGAGTTGAGATGGACTCTCCCGTGGATGTGTCCTAATATGATTTTGTGTCTATGGACACCTTGGATTGAACCGGTGGCACTGGGGCCCTGAAGGGTTCTCCTAAAGAGAGGCTTTCACACAGCTCCATCGTGCAAGTTTCCCATGTGTAGATGAGATTTGTTCTGATGGTGAGTCAAAAAACAGCCATATGCTGTTATTGAAATCCAGGCCTCTGAGGAGAGATGCCTCGAAACCAAAGCAATGGATCCGATAGGTGCCTAGGGGCCTGTTCTTTCCTTTTTACCTCTGGGGTCATCAGTCTACGGGTCTGAGTGCATGTAGGTGCTCAGATGGGCTCAGATTGCCCCTGTTTGTCCTGGGAAACCACCACTATTAGGATGGCCTCAGGAATTTTGGAGGTTTATCCTCTTAGTAGGGTTGTGGCCTTTTGAATGGGCACATACAATTCCCTTGGAGAGGGCAAACACAGTCTTCAGGTTTGGCCTCAGGGGCCTGAGCCTGTAGGGTGTGTAGGCCAGAGCTGTTGGGACAGTTGTCTGAAAACACAAACTCGGCTTGTGTTTCAGGTCATAGGTATGGCAGGACTGAACTACAGACCATGTGGAGAACACTTTGGGACATGAAAAATGGGCGAGTATGAGGCTCTTGCTCACGTTTTTGTCTCTATATATTGTGCCTCCTTGGTCGTGAAATTTCCGGGTGACCTCATGGGAAATGGACGAGTCTTACTCTCTGGGGGTTTGGCCCCGTCCAAAGAGTTTCGGGTCACTCTGTGGGATGGAAAAAGTCCGTTTTTTTTTGTTGTTGTTGATTTGTTTTGTTTTGTTTTTCAACCTCAGGTGTCCCACCAAATGAGGGTTTCCAGAGTAGAGCCCTTGGGAGTTGTGACTGGACAACCAGAAATCTGGTTAAAAACTGGGGCCTAGGGACATGTCAAGCCCATTATCACATCTAATGGTCCAGCCACTAAGAGTATTTACTAGACGTCAGGAATCACGCTGAGGGTCACGATGCGTGTTTATGCCCTCGTCGCACTCAAGAATGGGCGGGGCCTCAGGGTGAATGCTGGTTTCTCCTACACTGAACGTAGGTCAACATGGCAACCACAAGGTTTCTTGCCTTGGGTAAGCAGGAGTTCTGATTTCTGCATCACAGTCACCCCTGGGCAGTGACTGGAGTTAAGGTCTAGGTTCTGAAGCCTGAAAACTGAGGTAGGGAAGAGATGATGACCTAAGGCCATGGCGGGTCTGATGTGCTCAGTGTGCGGTCAGCTGACTGGGTGTTGCTCAGGAGTTCCCGGCTCAGGTTGTGTCAGACAGTGCATTACTGCCCAGGTTAGACTATATAATTTGGGTACATTCGAGTGCCGTGTAGGTTTATTCTCATTTAATATGCCCGGGCAACTCAGTAGTCAATATATTTCTTCTAGAGTGCAGGCAGAGTGCTGCAATGATGGTCCGGAATTGCCAAACTTGTAGGCTTCGGGGCCAGGAGTGTCAGGATGGAAGTCTGAGAACACAAGCTAGACTTGGTTTTCAGGGCGAGGGCACGGCATGTACCCCCGGAAGATCTGAAGCAATATCTCATGCTTCTGAAGTCAGAGCGAGGATCAGACGTTGGCTCAGCTTGGATTTTCCGTTCATGACGGCCCCTTCATAAAGGGAGCAGATTCTCGAGAGCATGGAGGTTTTACCACGTTGGGAGTGGTGGGATGCCCCCTCCAAGGATTCCTTCTGCGGGACAATTGAGACCTGTTGGACAGCTCCAGGACATCCCATATGGATGAGTCCAGACCAACGTTCGAGGATGGATGCCTGGGAAGCCCGCCTCGCATTCCAATTGTCTCCTAGCGACAAGAGAGTTTAGATCTGATGGCTCTGCGGGAGCAACCGGGGTGGCTGAGTTGAAATGGACTTTCCTGAGGATGGGTCTAATGTGTGTTTGTGTCCATGTGGGCCTTTAAATGGGGCGGTGGCACCGGGACCCTGAAGTATTCTCCTCAGATTTTGACATAGCTCCCATGCACAAGTTTCCTTGTGGAGACGAGTTTGGTTCTGATGGGTGCCTCAGGAAAACCCCAATGCTGGTATTGGAAACCAGGGTTTTGAGGAGACATGCCTGTAAACCAAAGCAATGGATCCGATTTTGGCCTAGGGTCCTGTCTGGTTCAATCTTCTTCTCTGGGGATATCCATCTAGGGTATGAGTGGAGGTAGATGCTCAGCTGGTGTCAGTCTGACCAGTTTTGTCCCGGAAGACTTATACTATTGGGATGGCCTCAGGGCCTTTGGAGGTTTCTCCTAATTTGTACGATTTTGGACAATGGAATGGGCAGAATTCCCATGGATTGGGTAGGCACAGTCCTAATGTGTGGCTCCAGGGTCCCCAGCCTGGATGGTGTGTGGCCCAGGACTTTGAGGACAGAAGTCTGAAAACACAAACTCAGCTTATGTTTGGGGACGTAGGTATGGCAGGCCCGATCTACAAACCATGAGAAGACATCTTCAGGATATGAAGAAAGTGCGAGTTGAGGCGCTTTCTCAGACTTTTGTCTCTGGATTTTGTTTCAGCGATGGCCGTGGAATGTCGAGGAGGCCTCATGGGCCATGGAGAATCTTCCTCTCTGTGGATTTGGCCCGATCCCAATTGTTTTTCGTCAATCTGTTGGATGGAGGACTCCTTTCAGGGTTGTTACATCAGGTGTCCCACCAAAAGAGGAATTCCAAAGCAGAGCCCTGGGGAAGAATGAAGGGACAACCCCCGAACTATGGTTAAAAATTGGGGCCTATGGGTATGGCAAGCCCAATATGCTGTCTCTTCATCCAGCCACTTAGAGGCCTTACCTGAGGACTGGGCTAAGGCTGTGGGTCACAATGTGACTTTGATACCTATGTGGCCCGCGAGCAATGGCGGGGCCTCATCGGACAAACAGGTTTCCACTACACTGAACGTTGGACAACAAGCCAACCACAAGGTTCTTGCCATTGGATAGGAGTTCTGATTTCTGCATCATTTTCAAACCTGGGCAGTGATTGGATATAAGGTCTAGGATCTGAATCCTGAAAACCGAGGTTGGGAATAGATAATAACCTAAGGCAATGGCTGGTCCTATGTGCTCAGTGTGCGGCCAGCTGTCTGGGTGGGGCCAGGAGGTCCAGGCTCAGCCTCTGTCACAAAGGGCATTATTGCCCAGGTCAGCCTATATATTTTGGGTACAGCCAAGTGGCGTGCAGGTTGATCTTCTTTTGGGGTTTCTGGGTAGCCCCAGAAGGCAATGTTTTTCTTCTGGAGGTCAGGCAGAGTGCTGCATTATAATTGTGGATTGCAAAACTGGAGGGCTTGTGGGCCATTAGTCTGAGGATGGAAGTCTGAGGACACAAGCTAGGCCTAGGTTTCTGGGTGAGGATATGGCAGGCACAATCTACAGTCCTGAATCTAGATCTCGTGCATCTGAAGTCAGGGCGAGGATCAGACGATTGCTCAGGTTGGACCCTCTGTCCCTGAGGGCCCCTTCTTGAAGGGGGGGGATCACGAGGCCATGGGGGTTTTCCGGCGATGGGAGTTGTGAGAAGGTCCCAAATGCAAAGATTCTTCGGCCGGACAATTGAGACCTGTTGGTTGGCTCCAGGACAACGATTCCGAGCAGGGTTCTAAGGATGGATGGCTGGGTAGCCTACCTCGCATTCCAATTGTTTCCAAGCAACAAGACAGGTCAGATCTGCTGGATCTGGGGGAGCAACCGAGGATGCTGAGTTAAAATGGAGTCTCCTGTGGTTGTGACCTAATATGATTTTGTGTCTATGGAGACCTTGGAATGAAGCGGTGGCACTGGGGCCCTGAAGGGTTCTCCTAAAGAGAGGCTTTCACACAGCTCCATCGTGCAAGTTTCCCATGTGTAGATGAGATTTGTTCTGATGGTGGTCAAGAAACAGCCATATGCTGTTATTGAAATCCAGGCCCCTGAGGAGAGATGCCTCGAAACCAAAGCAATGGATCCGATAGGTGCCTAAGGGCCTGTTCGTTCCTTATTACCTCTGGGGATATCAGTCCAAGGGTCTGAGTGCAGGTAGGTGCTCAGATGGGCTCAGATATCCCCTGTTTGTCCTGGGAAGCCACAAATATTGGCATGGCCTCAGGAATTATGGAGGTTTATCCTCTTAGTAGGGTTGTGGCCATTGGAATGGGCACATACAATTCCCTTGGAAAGGGCAAGCACAGTCTTCAGGTTTGGCCTCAGGGGCCTGAGCCTGTAGGGTGTGTAGGCCAGAGCTGTTGGGACAGTTGTCTGAAAACAGAACCACGGCCAATGTTTCGGGTCATAGGTATGGCAGGACTGATCTACAGACCATGAGGAGAACACTTCGGGATATGAAAAAAGGGCGAGTGTTAGGCTCTTGCTCAAGTATTTATCTCTGGATATCATGCCATTCATGGTCATGAAATTTCCGGGTGACTTCATGGGAAATGGGCGAGTCTTACTACCTGGGGGTTTGGCCTAATCCAAAGAGTTTGGGGTCATCCTGTGGGACGGAAGAAGTCCGTTTTTTGTTGTTGTTGTTTTGTATAGTTTTGTTTTTCAAACTCAGGGGTCCCACCAAATGAAGGATTCCAGAATAGAGCCCTGGGGAGGGGCGATTGGACAACCAGAAATCTGGTTAAAATTGGGGTCCTAGGGACAGCTAGACTTGGGTTTCAGGGCGAGGGCACGGCATGAACCCCCTGAAGATCTGAAGCAATATCTCATGCATCTGAAGTCAGAGCGAGGATCAGACGTTGGCTCAGCTTGGATTTTCTGTTCATGACGGGCCCCTCATAAAGGGAGCCGAATCTCGAGGCCGTGGAGGTTTTCCCACGTTTGGAGTGGTGGGATGCCCCCTCTTGGATTCCTTCTGTGGGACAATTGAGACCTGTTGGACAGCTCCAGGACATCCCATATGGATGAGTGCAGACCAACGTTCAAGGATGGATGCCTGGGAAGCCCGCCTCGCATTCCAATTGTCTCCTAGCGACAAGACAGTTTAGATCTGATGGCTCTGCGGGAGCAACCGGGGTGGCTGAGTTGAAATGGACTTTCCTGAGGATGGGTCTAATGTGTGTTTTTGTCCATGAGGGCCTTGGAATGCGGCGGTGGCACCGGGACCCTGAAGTATTCTCCTCAGCTTTTGACATAGCTCCCATGCACAAGTTTCCTTGTGGAGACGAGGTTTGTTCTGATGGGTGCCTCAGGAAAACCCCAATGCTGGTATTGGAATCCAGGGTTTTGAGGTGACATGCCTGTAAACCAAAGCAATGGATCCGATTTTGGCCTAGGGTCCTGTCTGGTTCAATCTTCTTCTCTGGGGACATCATCCATCTAGGGTATTAGTGGAGTTAGATGCTCAGCTGTTGGCAGACTGACCTTTTTTGTCCCGGGCGACCAATACTATTGGGATGGCCTCAGAGACTTTGGAGGGTTCTCCTAATTTGTACGATTTTGGACAATGGAATGGGCAGAATTCCCATGGATTGGGTAGGCACAGTCCTAATGTGTGGCTCCAGGGTCCCCAGCCTGGATGGTGTGTGGCCCAGGACTTTGAGGACAGAAGTCTGAAAACACAAACTCAGCTTATGTTTGGGGACGTAGGTATGGCAGGCCCGATGTACAAACCATGAGAAGACATCTTCAGGATATGAAGATAGTGCGAGTCTGTGGCGCTTGCTCAGGCTTTTGTCTCTGGATTTTGTTTCAGAGATGGCCGTGGAATGTCGAGGAGGCCTCATAGGCCATGGACGAATCTTGCTCTCTGTGGATTTGGCGCGATCCCAATTGTTTTTCGTCAATCTGTTGGATGGAGGACTCCTTTCAGGGTTGTTATCTCAGGTGTCCCACCAAAAGAGGAGTTCCAAATCAGAGCCCTGGGGAAGAGTGAAGGGACAACCCGAACTATGGTTAAAAATTGGGGCCTAGGGGCATGGCAAGCCCAATATGCTGTCTCTTCATCCAGCCACTTAGAGGCCTTACCTGAGGACTGGGCTAAGGCTGAGGGTCACAATGTGTGTTTTCTACCTATGTGGCTCGCGAGCAATGGCGGGGCCACATTGGACACATTGGTATCCACTACACTGAACATTATACAACTAGCCTACCACAAGGTTTCTTGCCATCGGGAAAGAGTTCTGATTTTTGCATCATTTTCAAACATGGGCAGTGATTGGAGATAAGGTCTAGGTTCTAAATCCTGAAATCCGAGGCTGGGAAGAGATAACGACCTAAGGCAATGGCTGGTCCGATGTGCTCAGTGAGCGGCCAGCTGTATGGGTGGGGCCAGGAGGTCCAGGCTCAGCCTCTGTCCACAAAGGGCATTATTGCCCAGGTCAGCCTATATATTTTGGGTACAGCCAAGTGGCGTGCAGGTTGATCTTCTTTTGGGGTTTCTGGGTAGCCCCAGAAGGCAATGTTTTTCTTCTGGAGGTCAGGCAGAGTGCTGCATTATAATTGTGGATTGCAAAACTGGAGGGCTTGTGGGCCATTAGTCTGAGGATGGAAGTCTGAGGACACAAGCTAGGCTTAGGTTTCTGGGTGAGGACATGGCAGGCACAATCTACAGATCTGAACCGAGATCTCGTGCATCTGAAGTCATGGTGAGGATCAGAAGATCGCTCAGGTTGGACCTTAAGTCCATGAGGGCCACTTCATGAAGGGGGGGGATCAGGAGGCCATGGGTGTTTTCTCACGATGGGAGTTGTGAGAAGCTCCCAACTTCAAAGATTCTTCTGCAGGACAATTGAGACCTGTTGGTTGGCTCCAGGCTGACGATTCCGAGCAGGGTTCTAAGGATGGATGGCTGGGTAGCCCACCTCGCATTCCAATTGTCTCCTAGCAACAAGACAAGTTAGATCTGCTGGATCTCGCAGAGCAACCGAATACGCTGAGTTGAAATGGACTCTCCTGTGGATGGGTCCTAATGTGTTTTTGTCTATGGATACCTTGGAATGACGCGGTGGCACGGGGGCCATGAAGGGTTCTCCTAAACAGAGGCTTTGACATCACTCCCACGTGCAAGTTTCCCATGTGTAGATGAGATTTGTTCTGGTGGGTGAGTCAAGAAACAGCCATATGCTGGTACTGAAATCCAGGCCTCTGAGGAGAGATGCCTGGAAACCCAAGCAATGGATCCGATTAGGGCCTAGGGGCCTGTTCGTTCCTTTTTACCTCTGGGGTAATCAGTCCAAGGGTCTGAGTGCAGGTAGGTTCTCAGATGGGCTCAGATTGCTTCTGTTTGTCCTGGGAAGCCACCACTATTGGGATGGCCTCAGGGATTTTGGAGGTTTATCATTTTAGTAGCGTTGTGGCCATTGGAATGGGCACATACAATTCCCTTTGAGAGGGCAAGCACAGTCGTCAGGTTTGGCTCCAGGGGCCTGAGCCTGTGGGGTGTGTAGGCCAGGGCTGTTTGGACAGTTGTCTGAAACACAAAGTCGGCTTATGTTTCGGGACATAGGTATGGCAGGACTGATCTACAGACCCTGAGGAGAACATTTCGGGATATGAAAAAAGGGCGAGTGTGAGGATCTTGTTCAAGTTTTTGTCTCTGGATATCGTGTCACTCATAGTCGTGAAATTTCCAGGTGACTTCATGGAAAATGGACGAGTCTTACTCTCTGGGGGTTTGGCCCCGTCCAAAGAGTTTGGGGACATTCTGTGGGATGGAAGAAGTCTGTTGTTCTGTTGTTGATGATTTTTTTGTTTTGTTTTTCAACCTCAGGTGTCCCACCAAATGAGGGATTCCAGAGTAGAGCCCTGGGGAGGGCCGAATGGACAACCAGAAATCTGGTTAAAAATTGGGGCCTAGGGACATGTCAAGCCCATTATGACATCTAATGGTCCAGCCACTGAGAGGACGTACTAGAGGACAGGACTCACGCTGAGGGTCACAATGCGTGTTATGCCCTCGTTGCACTCAAGAATGGGCGGGGCCTCAGGCTGAATGCTGGTTTCTCCTACACTGAACGTTGGACAAAATGGCGACCACAAGATTTCTTGCTATGGGTAAGGAAGAGTTCTGATTTCTGCATCACAGTCACCCCTGGGCAGTGAATGGAGATAAGGTGTAGATTCTGAAGCCTGAAAACTGAGGTAGGGAAGAGAAGATGACCTAAGGCCATGGCGGGTCTGATGTGCTCAGTGTGCGGTCAGCTGTCTGGGTGTTGGTCACGAGGTCCGGGCTCAGGTTGTCAGACAGTACATTAGTGCCCAGGTTAGACTATATATTTTGGGTGCATTCGAGTGCCGTGTATGTTCTTATCTGAAGAACTCTCCAGGATATGAAGAATGAGCGAGTCTGCGGCGCGGGCTCAGGCTTTTGTCTCTGGATTTTGCATCAGCGATGGCCATGGAATGTTGGGGAGGCCTCATGGGACATGGACGATTCTTGCTGTCTGTGGATTTGGCCCGATCCCAATTGTTTTTCGTCAATCTGTGGGATGGGAGGACTCCTTTCAGGTTTGTTACCTCTGGTGTCCTACCAAAAGAGGAATTCCAAAGCAGAGCACTGGGGAAGAGTGAACGGACAACCCAAACACTGGATAAAAATTGGGGCCTAGGGGCATGGCAAGCCCAGTATGTTATCTCTCTATCCAGCCACTGAGAGGCCTTACCTGAGGACTGGGCTCAGGCTGAGGGTCACAATGTGTGTTTGTGACCAATGTGGCCTGCAAGCATGGGCGGGGACTCATGGGCCATACTGGTTTCAACCACACTGAACATTGGACAACTTGCCAACCACAAGGTTTCTTGCCATGGGGAAAGAGTTCTGATTTCTGCATCATTTTCAAACCCGGGCCGTAATTGGAGATAAGGTCTAGATTCTGAAGCCTGAAAACCGAGTTTGAGAAGAGAGGACGACCTAAGGCCATGACGGGTCCGATGTGCTCAGTGTGCGGCCAGCTGTCTGGGTGTGGCCAGGAGGTCTAGGCTCAGGGTGTGTCAGAAAGGGCATTAGTGCCCAGATCAGCCTATATATTTCGGGTATAGCCAAATGCTGTGCAGGTTGATCCTCATTGGGGGTTTCTGGGTAGCCCCAGAGGGCAATGTTTTTCTTCTGGATGGCAGGCAGAGTGCTGCATTGTAGGTCTGAATTGCCAAATTGGAGGGCTTGTGGGCCAGTAGTCTGAGGACGGAAGTCTGAGAACCCAAGCTAGGCCTAGGTTTCTGGGTGAGGATATGGCAGGCACAATCTACAGACCTGAATCGAGATCTCGTGCTTCTAAAGTCAGGGCGAGAATCAGACGATCGCTCAGGTTGGACCTCTGTCCCTGAGGGCCCCTTCTTGAAGGGGGGGGATCACGAGGCCATGGGGGTTTTCCGGCGATGGGAGTTGTGAGAAGTTCCCAAATGCAAAGATTATTCGGCCGGACAATTGAGACCTGTTGGTTGGCTCCAGGACAACGATTCGGAGCACTGTTCTAAGGATGGATGGCTGGGTAGCCTACCTCGCATTCCAATGGTTTCCAAGCAATAAGACAGGTCAGATCTGCTGGATCTGGGGGAGCAACCGAGGAAGCTGTGTTAAAATGGACTCTCCTGTGGTTGTGACCTAATATGATTTTGTGTCTTTGGAGACCTTGGAATGAAGCGGTGGCACTTGGGCCCTGAAGGGTTCTCCTATAGAGAGGCTTTCACACAGCTCCATCGTGCAAGATTCCCATGTGTCGTTGAGATTTGTTCTGATGGTGAGTCAAGAAACAGCCATATGCTGTTATTGAAATCCAGGCCCCTGAGGAGAGATGACTCGAAGCCAAAGCAATGAATCCGATAGGTGCCTAGGGGCCTGTTCGTTCCTTATTACCTCTGGGGATATCAGTCCAAGGGTCTGAGTGCAGGTAGGTGCTCAGATGGGCTCAGATTGCCCCTGTTTGTCCTGGGAAGCCACAAATATTGGGATGGCCTCAGGAATTATGGAGGTTTATACTCTTAGTAGGGTTGTGGCCATTGGAATGGGCACATACAATTCCCTTGGAGAGGGCAAGCACAGTCTTCAGGTTTGGCCTCAGGGGCCTGAGCCTGTAGGGTGTGTAGGCCAGAGCTGTTGGGACAGTTGTCTGAAAACAGAAACACGGCTTATGTTTCGGGTCATAGGTATGGCAGGACTGATCTACAGACCATGAGGAGAACTCTTCGGGATATGAAAAAAGGGCGAGTGTTAGGCTCTTGCTCAAGTATTTATCTCTGGATGTCATGCCATTCATAGTCATGAAATTCCCGGGTGACTTCATGCATAATGGGCGAGTCTTACTACCTGGGGGTTTGGCCTAATCCAAAGAGTTTGGGGTCATTCTGTGGGACGGAAGAAGTCCGTTTTTTGTTGTTGTTGTTTTGTATAGTTTTGTTTTTCAAACTCAGGGGTCCCACCAAATGAAGGATTCCAGAATAGAGCCCTGGGGAGGGGCGATTGGACAACCAGAAATCTGGTTAAAATTGGGTCCTAGGGACAGCTAGACTTGGGTTTCAGCGCGAGGGCACGGCATGAACCCCCTGAAGATCTGAAGCAATATCTCATGCATCTGAAGTCAGAGCGAGGATCAGAAGTTGGCTCAGCTTGGATTTTCTGTTCATGACGGGCCCCTCATAAAGGGAGCCGAATCTCGAGGCCGTGGAGGTTTTCCCACGTTTGGAGTGGTGGGATGCCCCCTCCTAGGATTGCTTCTGCGGGACAATTGAGACCTGTTGGACAGCTCCAGGACATCCCAAATGGATGAGTGCAGACCAACCTTCAAGGATGGATGCCTGGGAAGCCCGCCTCGCATTCCAATTGTCTCCTAGCGACAAGACAGTTTAGATCTGATGGCTCTGCGGGAGCAACCGGGGTGGCTGAGTTGAAACGGACTTTACTGAGGATGGGTCTAATGTGTGTTTGTGTCCATGAGGGCCTTGGAATGGGGCGGGGGCACCGGGACCCTGAAGTATTCTCCTAAGCTTTTGACATAGCTCCCATGCACAAGTTTCCTTGTGGAGACGAGGTTTGTTCTGATGGGTGGCTCAGGAAAACCGCAATGCTGGTATTGGAATCCAGGGTTTTGAGGAGACATGCCTGTAAACCAAAGCAATGGATCCGATTTTTGCCTAGGGTCCTGTCTGGTTCAATCTTCTTCTCTGGGGACATCCATCTAGGGTATTAGTGGAGTTAGATGCTCAGCTGTTGGCAGACTGACCTTTTTTGTCCCGGGCGACCAATACGATTGGGATGGCCTCAGAGACTTTGGAGGGTTCTCCTAATTTGTACGATTTTGGACAATGCAATGGGCAGAATTCCCATGGATTGGGTAAGCACAGTCCTAATGTGTGGCTCCAGGGTCCCCAGCCTGGATGGTGTGTGGCCCAGGACTTTGAGGACAGAAGTCTGAAAACACAAACTCAGCTTATGTTTGGGGACGTAGGTATGGCAGGCCCGATGTACAAACCATGAGAAGACATCTTCAGGATATGAAGACAGTGCGAGTCTGAGGCGCTTGCTCAGGCTTTTGTCTCTGGATTTTGTTTCAGAGATGGCCGTGGAATGTCGAGGAGGCCTCATAGGCCATGGACGAATCTTGCTCTCTGTGGATTTGGCGCGATCCCAATTGTTTTTTCGTCAATCTGTTGGATGGAGGACTCCTTTCAGGGTTGTTATCTCAGGTGTCCCACCAAAAGAGGAGTTCCAAAGCAGAGCCCTGAGGAAGAGTGAAGGGACAACCTGAACTATGGTTAAAAATTCTGGCCTAGGGGCATGGCAAGCCCAATATGCTGTCTCTTCATCCAGCCACTTAGAGGCCTTACCTGAGGACTGGGCTAAGGCTGAGGGTCACAATGTGTGTTTGCCACCTATGTGGCTCGCGAGCAATGGCGGGGCCACATTGGACACACTGGTATCCACTACACTGAACATTATACAACTAGCCTACCACAAGGTTTCTTGCCATCGGGAAAGAGTTCTGATTTCTGCATCATTTTCAAACATGGGCAGTGATTGGAGATAAGGTCTAGGTTCTAAATCCTGAAATCCGAGGCTGGGAAGAGATAACGACCTAAGGCAATGGCTGGTCCGATGTGCTCAGTGAGCGGCCAGCTGTATGGGTGGGGCCAGGAGGTCCAGGCTCAGCCTCTGTCACAAAGGGCATTATTGCCCAGGTCAGCCTATATATTTTGGGTACAGCCAAGTGGCGTGCAGGTTGATCTTCTTTTGGGGTTTCTGGGTAGCCCCAGAAGGCAATGTTTTTCTTCTGGAGGTCAGGCAGAGTGCTGCATTATAATTGTGGATTGCAAAACTGGAGGGCTTGTGGGCCATTAGTCTGAGGATGGAAGTCTGAGGACACAAGCTAGGCTTAGGTTTCTGGGTGAGGACATGGCAGGCACAATCTACAGATCTGAACCGAGATCTCGTGCATCTGAAGTCAGGGTGAGGATCAGAAGCTCGCTCAGGTTGGACCTTAAGTCCATGAGGGCCACTTCATGAAGGGGGGGGATCAGGAGGCCATGGGTGTTTTCTCACGATGGGAGTTGTGAGAAGCTCCCAACTTCAAAGATTCTTCTGCAGGACAATTGAGACCTGTTGGTTGGCTCCAGGCTGACGATTCCGAGCAGGGTTCTAAGGATGGATGGCTGGGTAGCCCACCTCGCATTCCAATTGTCTCCTAGCAACAAGACAAGTTAGATCTGCTGGATCTCGCAGAGCCACCGAATACGCTGAGTTGAAATGGACTCTCCTGTGGATGGGTCCTAATGTGTTTTTGTCTATGGATACCTTGGAATGACGCGGTGGCACGGGGGCCATGAAGGGTTCTCCTAAACAGAGGCTTTGACATCACTCCCACGTGTAAGTTTCCCATGTGTAGATGAGATTTGTTCTGGTGGGTGAGTCAAGAAACAGCCATATGCTGGTACTGAAATCCAGGCCTCTGAGGAGAGATGCCTGGAAACCCAAGCAATGGATCCGATTAGGGCCTAGGGGCCTGTTCGTTCCTTTTTACCTCTGGGGATATCAGTCTTCAAGTCTGAGTGCAGGTAGGTTCTCAGATGGGCTCAGATTGCTTCTGTTTGTCTAGGGAAGCCACCACTATTGGGATGGCCTCAGGGACTTTGGAGGTTTATCATTTTAGTAGGGTTGTGGCCATTGGAATGGGCACATACAAATCCCTAGGAGAGGGCAAGCACAGTCGTCAGGATTGGCGATAGGGGCCTGAGCCTGTGGGGTGTGTAGGCCACGGCTGTTTGGACAGTTGTCTGAAACACAAAGTCGGATTAAGTTTCGGGACATAGGTATGGCAGGACTGATCTACAGACCACGAGGAGAACATTTCGGGATATGAAAAAAGGGCGAGTGTGAGGCTCTTGTTCAAGTTTTTGTCTCTGGATATCGTGTCAGTCATGGTCGTGAAATTTCCGGGTGACTTCATGGGAAATGGACGAGTCTTACTCTCTGGGGGTTTGGCCCCGTCCAAAGAGTTTGGGGGACATTCTGTGGGATGGAAGAAGTCCGTTGTTCTGTTGTTGATGATTTTTTTGTTTTGTTTTTCAACCTCAGGTGTCCCACCAAATGAGGGATTCCAGAGTCGAGCCCTGGGGAGGGGCGATTGGACAACGAGAAATCTGGTTAAAAATTGGGGCCTAGGGACATGTCAAGCCCATTATGACATCTAATGGTCCAGCCACTGAGAGGACGTACTAGAGGACAGGACTCACGCTGAGGGTCACAATGCGTGTTATGCCCTCTTGCACTCAAGAATGGGCGGGGCCTCAGGCTGAATGCTGGTTTCTCCTACTCTGTACGTTGGACAACATGCCGACCACAAGGTTTCTTCTTGCCATGGGTAGGGAAGAGTTCTGATTTCTGCATCACAGTCACCCCTGGGCAGTGAATGGAGATAAGGTCTAGATTCTGAAGCCTGAAAACTGAGGTAGGGAAGAGAAGATGACCTAAGGCCATGGCGGGTCTGATGTGCTCAGTGTGCGGTCTGCTGTCTGGGTGTTGGTCACGATGTCCGTGCTCATGTTGTCAGACAGTACATTAGTGCCCAGGTTAGACTATATATTTTGGGTGCATGCGAGTGCCGTGTATGTTCTTATCTGAAGAACTCTTCAGGATATGAAGAATGAGCGAGACTGCGGCGCGGGCTCAGGCTTTTGTCTCTGGATTTTGTATCAGCGATGGCCATGGAATGTTGGGAAGGCCTCATGGGCCATGGACGATACTTGCTGTCTGTGGATTTGGCCCGATCCCAATTGTTTTTTTCGTCAATCTGTGGGATGGGAGGACTCCTTTCAGGTTTGATACCTCTGGTGTCCTACCAAAATAAGAATTCCAAAGCAGAGCCCTGGGGAAGAGTGAAGGGAGAACCCAAACTCTAGATAAAAAATTGGGGCCTAGGGGCATGGCAAGCCCAGTATGTTATCAATCTATCCAGCCACTGAGAGGCCTTACCTGAGGACTGGGCTCAGGCTGAGGGTCACAATGTGTGTTTGTGAGCAATGTGGCCTGCAACCATGGGCGGGGCCTCATGGGCCACACTGGTTTCAACTACACTGAACCTTGGACAACTTGCCAACCACAAGGTTTCTTGCCATGGGGAAAGAGTTCTGATTTCTGCATCATTTTCAAACCCGGGCCGTGATTGGAGATAAGGTCTACGTTCTGAAGCCTGAAAACCGAGTTTGAGAAGAGATGATGACCTAAGGCCATGACGGGTCCGATTGTGCTCAGTGTGCGGCCATCTGTCTGGGTGGGGCCCGGAGGTCCAGGCTCAGGCTGTGTCAGAAAGGGCATTAGTGCCCAGATCAACCTACATATTTCGGGTACAGCCAAAATGACGTGCAGGTTGATCCTCATTGGGGGTTTCAGGGTAGCCACAGAGGGCAATGTTTTTTTTTCTGGAGGGCAGGCAGAGTGCTGCATTATAGTTCTGGATTGTCAAACTGGAGGCCTTGTGGGCCAGTAGACTGAGGACGGAAGTCTGAGAACCCAAGCTAGGCCTAGGTTTCTGCGTGAGGATATGACAGGCACAATCTACACACCTGAATAGAGATCTCATGCATCTGAAGTCATGGCGAGGATCAGACGATCGCTCAGGTTGGACATTCTGTCCCTGATGGCCCCTTCTTAAAGGGGGGGTGGATCACGAGGCCATGGGGGTTTTCCCACGATGGGAGTTGTGAGAAGCTCCCAACTGCAAAGATTCTTCTGCAGGACAATTGAGACCTGTTGGTTGGCTCCAGGACAACGATTCCAAGCAGGGTTCTAAGGATGGATGGCTGGGTAGCCCACCTCGCATTCCAATTGTCTCCAATCAACAAGACAGGTAGATCCGCTGGATCTGGGGGAGCAACCGAGGAGGCTGAGTTGAAATGGCCTCTCACGTGGATGTGTCCTAATATGATTTTGTGTCTATGGAGACCTTGGAATGAAGCGGTGGCACTGGGGCCCTGAAGGGTTCTCCTAAAGAGAGGCTTTCACACAGCTCCATCGTGCAAGTTTCCCATATGTAGATGAGAGTTGTTTCGATGGGTGAGTCAAGAAACAGCCATATGCTGTTATTGAAATCCAGGCCTCTGTGGAGAGATGCCTGGAAAACAAATCAATGGATCCGATAGGTGCAGAGGAGCTTGTTCCTTCCTTTTTACCTCTGGGGACATCAGTCTATGGGTCTGAGTGCAGGTAGGTGCTCAGATGGGCCCAGATTGCCCCTGTTTGTCCTGGGAAGCCACAGATATTGGGATGGCCTCAGGGACTTTGGAGGTTTATCCTCTTCGTAGGGTTGTGGCCATTGGAATGGACACATACAATTCCCTTGGAGAGGGCAAGCACAGTCGTCAGGTTTGGCTCCAGGGCCCTGAGCCTGTAGGGTGTTTAGGCCACGGCTGTTTGGACAGTTGTCTGGAAACACAAACTAGGCTTATGTTTCCGGTCATAGGTATGGCAGGACGGATCTACAGACGATGAGAGGAACTCCTCGGGATATAAAAAAGGGCGAGTGTGAGGCTCTTGCTCATGTTTTTCTCTCTGGACATCGTGTCACTCATGGTCTTGAAATTTCCGGGTGACTTCATGGGAAAAGGATGAGTCTTACTCTCTGGGGTTAGGCCTCGTCCAAAGAGTTCGGGTCATACTGTGGGATAGAAGTAATCCGTTGTTCTGTTTTGTTTTTTTTTTTCAACCTCAGGTGTCCCACCGAACGAGGGATTCCAGAGTAGAGCGCTGGGGAGGGGCGACTGGACAACCAGAAATCTGGTTAAAAATTGGGGCCTAGGGACATGTCAAGCCCATTATGACATCAAATGGTCCAGCCACTGAGGGGACGTACTAGATGTCAGGACTCACGCTGAGGGTCACAATGCGTGTTTATGCCCTCGTCGCACACAAGAATGGGCGGGGCCTCAGGGTGAATGCTGGTTTCTCCTACACTGAAGGTTGGACAACATGCCAACCACAAGGTTTCTTGCCATGGGTAAGGAAGAGTTCTGATTTCTGCCTCACAGTCACCCCTGGGCAGTGATTGGAGATAAGGTCTAGGTTCTGAAGCCTGAAAACCGAAGTTGAGAAGAGATGACGACCTAAGGCCATGGCGGATCAGATGTGCTCAGTGTGCGGCCAGCTGTCTGGGTGGGACCAGGAAGTCCAGGCTCAGCCTTGTCAGAATGGGCATTAGTGCCCAAGTCAGCCTATATATTTGGGGTGCAGCAGGTTGATCCTCATTGGGGGTTTCTGGGTAGCCCCAGAGGGCAATGTTTTTCTTCTGGACGGTAGGCAGTGTGCTGCATTGCATTTCTATATTGCCAAACTGGAGGGCTTCTGGGCCAGTAGTCTGAGGACGGAAGTCTGAGAACCCAAGCTAGGCCTTGGATTCTGGGTGAGAATATGACAGGAAAATCTACAGACCTGAATCGAGATCTCGTGCATCTGAAGTCAGGGCGAGGATCAGACGATCGCTCAGGTTGGACATTCTGTGCCTGATCGCCCCTTCTTGAAAGGG
Organism: Mustela putorius furo; assembly: GCF_011764305.1. NCBI lineage: Eukaryota > Metazoa > Chordata > Mammalia > Carnivora > Mustelidae > Mustela > Mustela putorius. The sequence continues at coordinate 99,246 of NW_025421776.1, read as the reverse complement.
GGGGTGGATCACGAGGCCATGGGGGTTTTTCCACAATGGGAGTTGTGAGAAGCTCCCAGCTGCAAAGATTCTCCTGTAGGACAATTGTGACCTGTTGGTTGGCTCCAGGACAACGATTCCGAGCAGGGTTCTAAGTATCGATGGTTGGGTAGCCCACCTCGCATTCCAATTGTCTCCAAGCAACAAGGCAGGTTAGATCTGCTGGATCTGGGGGAGCAACCGAGGAGGCTGAGTTGAAATGGACTCTCCCGTGGATGTGTCCTAATATGATTTTGTGTCTATGGAGACCTTGGAATGAAGCGGTGGCACTGGGGCCCTGAAGGGTTCTCCTAAAGAGGCTTTCACACAGCTCCATCATGCAAGTTCCCCATGTGTAGATGAGATTTGTTCTGATGGGTGAGTCAAGAAACAGCCATATGCTGGTACTGAAATCCAGGCCTCTGAGGAGAGATGCCTGGAAACCAAAGCAATGGATCCGATAGGTGCCTAGGGGCCTGTTCGTTCCTTTTTACCTCTGGGGACATCAGTCTATGGGTCTGAGTGCCGGTATGTGCTCAGATGGGCCCAGATTGCCCCTGTTTGTCCTGGGAAGCCACAAATATTGGGATGGCCTCAGGGACTGTGGAGGTTTTTCCTCTTAGTAGGGTTGTGGCCATTGGATTGGGCACATACAATTCCCTTGGAGAGGGCAAGTACAGTCGTCAGGTTTGGTTAAAGGGGCCTGAGCCTGTAGGATGTGTAGGCCACGGCTGTTTGGAATGTTGTCTGAAAACACAAACTCGGCTTATGTTTCGGGTCATAGGTATGGCAGGACTGATCTACAGACCATGAGGAGAACTCTTCGGGATATGAAAAAAGGGCGAGTGTTAGGCTCTTGCTCAAGTTCTTGTCTGTGAATATCGTGTCACTCATGGTCGTGAAATTTCCGGGTGACTTCATGGGAAATGGACGAGTCTTACTCTCTGGGGGTTTGGCCTCGTCCAAAGAGTTTGGGGTCATTCTGTGGGATAGAAGAAATCCGTTGTTCTGTTTTGTTTTTTTTTTCAACCTCAGGTGTCCCACCGAATGAGGGATTCCAGAGTAGAGCCCTGGGGAGGGGCGACTGGACAACCAGAAATCTGGTTAAAAATTGGGGCCTAGGGACATGTCAAGCCCATTATGACATCAAATGGTCCAGCCACTGAGGGGACGTACTAGACGTCAGGAATCACGCTGAGGGTCACAATACATGTTTATGCCCTCGTCGCACAGAAGAATGGGCGGGGCCTCAGGGTGAATGCTGGTTTCTCCTACACTGAAGGTTGGACAACATGCCAACCACAAGGTTTCTTGCCATGGGTAAGGAAGAGTTCTGATTTCTTCATCACAGTCACCCATGGGCAGTGATTGGAGATAAGGTCTAGGTTCTGAAGCCTGAACCGAAGTTGAGAAGAGATGACGACCTAAGGCCATGGCGGATCCGATGTGCTCATGTGCGGCCAGCTGTCTGGGTGGGACCAAGAAGTCCAGGCTCAGCCTTGTCAGAATGGGCATTAGTGCCCAAGTCACCCTATATATTTGGGGTGCAGCAGGTTGATCCTCATTGGGGGTTTCTGGGTAGCCCCAGAGGGCAATGTTTTTCTTCTGGACGGTAGGCAGAGTGCTGAATTGCATTTCTATATTGCCAAACTGGAGGGCTTCTGGGCCAGTAGTCTGAGGACGGAAGTCTGAGAACCCAAGCTAGGCCTAGGTTTCTGGGTGAGGAAAATGATGCAGAAATCCGAACTCTTTCCTCATGGCAAGTAACCTTGCGGTTGGCATGTTGTCCAAGTTTCAGTGTAGATGAAACCAGTGTGGCAGATGAGGACCAGCCCATTCTTGCGGGCCACATTGGTCACAAACACACATTGTGACCCCCAGCCTGAGCCCAGTCCTCAGGTACGGCCTCTCAGTGGCTGGATGGAGAGACAGCATATTGGGCTTGCCATGCCCCTAGGCCCCAATTTTTAACCATAGTTCGGGTTGTCCCTTCACTCTTCCCCAGGGCTCTCATTTGGAATTCCTCTTTTGGTCGGACACCTGAGGTAACAAACCTAAAAGGAGTCCTCCCATCCCACAGATTGACGAAAAACAATTGGAATCGGGCCAAATCCACAGAGAGCAAGATTCGTCCATGGCCCATGAGGCCTCCCCAACATTCCACGGCCATCGCTGATACAAAATCCAGAGATAAAAGCCTAAGCACGCGCCTCAGACTCGATTATTCTTCATATCCTGAAGAGTTCTTCAGATGAGAACCTACACGGCACTCGAAAGCACCCAAAATATATAGTCTAACCTGGGCACTAATGCTCTGTCTGACAACCTGAGGCCGGACCTCGTGACCAACACCCAGACAGCTGACCGCACACTGAACACATCCGACCTGCCATAGCCTTAGGTCATCATCTCTTCCCTACCTCAGTTTTCAGGCTTCAGAACCTAGACCTTATCTCCAATCACTGCCCAGGGGTGAATGTGATGCAGAAATCAGAACTCTTCCTTATCCATGTCAAGAAACCTTGTGGTTGGCATGATGTCAAACGTTCAGTGTAAGAGAAACCAGCCTTCACCTTGAGGCCCCGCCCATTCTTGAGTGCGACGAGGGCATAAACACGCATTGTGACCCTCAGCGTGAGTCCTGTCCTCTAGTACGTCACTCAGTGGCTGGCCCATTAGATGTCATAACGGGCTGGAGATGTCCCTAGGCCCCAATTTTTAACCAGATTTATGGTTGTCCAGTCGCCCCTCCCCAGGTATCTACTCTGGAATCCCTCATTTTGTGGGACACCTGAGGTTCAAAAACAAACAAAACAAAATCAACAACAACAGAACAAGGGATTTCTTCCTTCCCACAGAATGAGCCCAAACTCTTTGGACGGGGTCAAAACCCCAGAGAGTAAAACTCGTCCATTTCCCATGAAGTCACCCGGAAATTACACGACCATGAGTGACACGATATTCACAGACAAAAACGTGAGCAAGAGCCTCACACTTGCCCTTTTTTCATATCCCGAAGAGTTCTCCTCATGGTCTGTAGATCAGTCCTGCCATACCTATGACCCGAAACATAAGCCGAGTTTGTGTTTTCAGACAACTGTCCAAACTGCCCTGGCCTACACACCCTACAGGCGCAGGCCCCAGGAGCCAAACCTGACGACTGTGCTTGCCCTCTCCAAGGGAATTGTATGTGCCCATTCAATGGCCACAACCCTACTAATAGGATAAACCTCCAAATTCGCTGAGGCCATCCCAATATTTGTGGCTTCCCAGGACAAACAGGGGCAATCTGGGCCCATCTGAGCACCTACCGGCACTCAGACCCGTGGACTGACGTCCCCAGAGGTAAAAAGGAACGTACAGGACTAGGCACCTAACGGATCCATTGCTTTGGTTTCCAGGCATCTCTCCTCAGAGGCCTGGATTTCAATAAAAGCATATGGCTGTTTCTTGACTCACCCATAAGAACAAATCTCATCTACACATGGGAAACTTGCACGATGGAGCTGTGTGAAAGTCGCTCTTTCGGAGAACCCTTCAGGGCCCCAGTGCCAACGATTCATTCCAAGGTCTCCATAGACACAAAATCATATTAGGACACATCCACGGGAGAGTCCATTTCAACTCAGGCTCCTCGGTTGCTCCCCCAGATCCAGCAGATCTAACCTGTCTTGTTGCTTGGAAACAATTGGACTGCGAGGTGGGCTACCCAGCCATCATCCTTAGAACCCTGCTCGGAATCGTTGTCCTGGAGCCAACCAAAAGGTCTCAATTGTCCTGCAGAAGAATCTTTGCAGTTGGGAGCTTCTCACAACTCCCATCGTGGGAAAACCCCAAGGCCTCGAGATCGACCCCCCCTTCAAGAAGGGGCCATCAGGGACAGAATGCCCCACGAGAGCGATCGTCTGATCCTCGGCCTGACATTAGATGCACGATATCTCGATTCAGGTCTGTAGATTGTGCCTGCCATATCCTCACCCAGAAACCTAGGCCTAGCTTGGGTTCTCAGACTTCCGTCCTCAGACTACTGGCCCACAAGCCCTCCAGTTTGGCAATCCAGAACTACAATGCAGCACTCAGCCTGCCCTCCAGAAGAAAAACATTGACCTCTGGGGAGACCCAGAACGCCAAAATGAGTATCAACCTGCACGCCATTCGGCTGTACCCCAAATATATAGGCTGACCTGGGCACTAATGCCCTTTCTTACACAGCCTGAACCTGGACCTCCTGGCCCCACCCAGACTGCTGGCCACACACTGAGCACATCGGACCCGCCATGGCCTTAGGTCGTCATCTTTTCTCAACCTCGGTTTTCAGACTTCTGAACCTAGAACTTATCTCTAATCACGGCCCTGATTTGAAAATGATGCAGAAATCAGAACTCTTTCCCCATGGCAAGAAACCTTGTGGTGGCATGTTGTCCAAGGTTCTGTGTAGTTGAAACCAGTGTGGCCCATGAGGCCCCGACCATGCTTGCGGGCCACATTGGTCACAAACACACATTGTGACAATCAGCCTGAGCCCAGTCCTCACGTAAGGCCTCTCAGTGGCTGGATGGAGAGACAGCATATTGGGCTTGTCATGCCCCTAGGCCCCAATTTTTTACCATAGTTCGGGTTGTCCCTTCACTCTTCCCCAGGGCTCTGCCTTGGAATTCCTCTTTGGGTGGAACACCTGAGGTAACAAACCTGAAAGGAGTCCTCCAATCTCACCGGTTGACAGAAAACATTTGGGATCGGGCCAAGTCCACCGAGAGCAAGATTCGTCCATGGCCCATGAGGCCTCCCCAACATTTCACGGCCATCGCTGATACAAAATCCAGAGACAAAAGCCTCAGTACGCACCTCAGACTCGCGCATTCTTCATATCCTGAAGAGTTCTTCAGATAAGAACTTACACGGCACTCGAATGCACCCAAAATATATAGTCTAACCTGGGCCCTAATGCACTGTCTGACAACCTGAGCCCGGACCTCGTGACCAACACCCAGACAGCTGACCGCACATTGAGCTCATCAGACCCGCGATGGTCTTAGGTCATCATCTCTTCCCTAACTCCGTTTTCAGGCTTCAGAACCTAGACCTTATCTCCAATCACTGCGCAGGGGTGACTGTGATGCAGAACTCAGAACTCTTCCTTACCCATGGCAAGAAACCTTGTGGTTGGCATGTTGTCCAATGTTCAGTGTAGGAAAAACCAGCATTCACCCTAAGGCCCCGCCCATTCTTGAGCGCAACGAGGGCATAAGCACGCATTGTGACCCTCAGCGTGAGTCCTGTCCTCTAGTACGTCCTCTCAGTGGCTGGACCATTAATTGTCATAATGGGCTTGACATGTCCCTAGGCCCCAATATTTAACCAGATTTCTGGTTGTCCAGTCGCCCCTCCCCAGGGCTCTACTCTGGAATCCCTCATTTGGTGGGACACCTGAGGTTGAAAAACAAAAAAAAACAAATCAACAACAACAGACCAACGGACTTCTTCTATCCCACAGAATGACCCCAAACTCTTTGGACTGGGCCAAACCCACAGAGAGTAAGATTCGTCCATTTCCCTTGAAGTCACCCGAATATTTCACGACCATGAGTGATACGATATCCAGAGACAAAAACTTGAGCAAGAGCCTCACATTCGCCCTTTTTTCATATCCCGAAGAGTTCTCCTCATGGTCTGTAGATCAGTGCTGCCATACCTATGACCCAAAACATATGACGAGTTTGTGTTTTCAGACAACTGTCCAAACAGCCCTGGCCTACACACCCTACAGGCTCAGGCCCCTGGAGCCAAACCTGACGACTGTGCTTGCCCTCTCAAAGGGAATTGTATGTGTCCATTCCAATGGCCACAACCGTACTAGGGGATAAACCTCCAAAGTCCCTGAGGCCATCCCAATATTTGTGGCTTCCCTGGACAAACAGGGGCAATCTGGCGACATCTGAGCAACTATGGGCACTCAGACCCGTAGACTGATGACCCCAGAGGTAAAAAGGTACGTACAGGTCCCTAGGCACCTATCAGATCCATTGCTTTGGTTTCCAGGCATCTCTCCTCTCAGAGGCCTGGCTTTCAATAACAGCATATGGCTGTTTCTTGACTCACCCATCAGAACAAATCTCATCTACACATGGGAAACTTGTACGATGGAGCTGTGTGAAAGCCTCTCTTTAGGAGAAACCTTCAGGGCCCCAGTGCCACCGCTTCATTCCAAGGTCTCCATAGACACAAAATCATATTAGGAACATCCACGGTATAGTCCATTTCAACTCAGCCTCCATGATTGCTCCCCCAGATCCAGCAGATCTAACATGTCATGTTGCTTGGAGACAATTGGAATGCGAGGTGGGCTACCCAGCCATCCATCCTTAGAACCCTGCTCGGAATCATTGTCCTGGAGCCAACCAACAGGTCTCAATTGTCCTGCAGAAGAATCTTTGCAGTTGGGAGCTTCTCACAACTCCCATCGTGGGAAAACCCCCAAGGCCTCGAGATCCACCCCCCCTTCAAGAAGGGGCCATCAGGGACCGAATGTCCAACCTGAGCGATCGAATGTTCCTCGCCCTGACTTCACATGCACGAGATCTCGATTCAGGTCTGTAGATTGTGCCTGCCATATCCTCACCCAGAAAACTCAGCCTAGCTTGGGTTCTCAGACTTCCGTCCTCAGACTACTGGCCCACAAGCCCTCCAGTTTGGCAATCCAGAACTACAATGCAGCATTCTTTTTTTTTTTTTTTTTTTTATATATTTGATAAACATATATTTTTATCCCCAGGGGTACAGGTCTGTGAATCACCAGGTTTACACACTTCACAGCACTCACCAAATCACATACCCTCCCCAATGTCCATAATCCCACCCCCTTCTCCCAAACCCCCTCCCCCAGCAACCCTCAGTTTGTTTTGTGAGATTAAGAGTCACTTATGGTTTGTCTCCCTCCCAATCCCATCTTGTTTCATTTATTCTTCTTCTACCCACTTAAGCCTCCATGTTGTATCACCACTTCCTCATATCAGGGAGATCATATGATAGTTGTTTTTCTCTGCTTGTCTTATTTCGCTAAGCATGATACGCTCTAGTTCCATCCACGTTGTTGCAAATGGCAAGATTTCATTTCTTTCGATGGCTGCATAGTATTCCATTGTGTATATATACCACATCTTCTTGATCCATTCATCTGTTGATGGACATCTAGGTTCTTTCCATAGTTTGGCTATTGTGGACATTGCTGCTATAAACATTCGGGTGCATGTGCCCCTTTGGATCACTACATTTGTATCTTTTTTTTTTAATTTTTTATTTTTTATAAACATATATTTTTATCCCCAGGGGTACAGGTCTGTGAATCACCAGGTTTACACACTTCACAGCACTCACCAAAGCACATACCCTCCCCAATGTCCATAATCCCACCCCCTTCTCCCAAACCCCCTCCCCCCGGCAACCCTCAGTTTGTTTTGTGAGATTAAGAGTCACTTATGGTTTGTCTCCCTCCCAATCCCATCTTGTTTCATTTATTCTTCTTCTACCCACTTAAGCCTCCATGTTGCATCACCACTTCCTCATATCAGGGAGATCATATGATAGTTGTCTTTCTCTGCTTGACTTATTTCGCTAAGCATTATACGCTCTAGTTCCATCCATGTTGTTGCAAATGGCAAGATTTCATTTCTTTTGATGGCTGCATAGTATTCCATTGTGTATATATACCACATCTTCTTGATCCATTCATCTGTTGATGGACATCTAGGTTCTTTCCATAGTTTGGCTATTGTGGACATTGCTGCTATTATTATTCGGGTGCATGTGTCCCTTTGGATCACTACATTTGTATCTTTAGGGTAAATACCCAATAGTGCAATTGCTGGGTCATAGGGCAGTTCTATTTTCAACATTTTGAGGAACCTCCATGCTGTTTTCCAGAGTGGCTGCACCAGCTTGCATTCCCACCAACAGTGTAGGAGGGTTCCCCTTTCTCCGCATCCTCGCCAGCATCTGTCATTTCCTGACTTGTTGATTTTAGCCATTCTGACTGGTGTGAGGTGATATCTCATTGTGGTTTTGATTTGTATTTCCCTGATGCCGAGTGATATGGAGCACTTTTTCATGTGTCTGTTCGCCATCTGGATGTCTTCTTTGCAGAAATGTCTGTTCATGTCCTCTGCCCATTTCTTGATTGGATTATTTGTTCTTTGGGTGTTGAGTTTGCTAAGTTCTTTATAGATTCTGGACACTAGTCCTTTATCTGATATGTTGTTTGCAAATATCTTCTCCCATTCTGTCAGTTGTCTTTTGATTTTGTTAACTGTTTCCTTTGCTGTGCAAAAGCTTTTGATCTTGATGAAATCCCAGTAGTTCATTTTTTCCCTTGCTTCCCTTGCCTTTTGCGTTGTTCCTAGGAAGATGTTGCTGCGGCAGAGGTCGAAGAGGTTGCTGCCCGTGTTCTGCTCAAGGATTTTGATGGATTCCTTTCGTACATTGAGGTCCTTCATCCATTTTGAGTCTATTTTTGTGTGTGGTGTAAGGGAATGGTCCAATTTCATTTTTCTGCATGTGGCTGTCCAATTTTCCCAGCACCATTTATTGAAAAGGCTGTCTTTTTTTTCCATTGGACATTCTTTCCTGCTTTGTCGAAGATTAGTTGACCATAGATTTGAGGGTCTATTTCTGGGCTCTCTATTCTGTTCCATTGATCTATGTGTCTGTTTTTGTGCCAGTACCATGCTGTCTTGATGATGACAGCTTTGTAATAGAGCCTGAAGTCCGGAATTGTGATGCCACCAACGTTGGCTTTCTTTTTCAATATCCCTTTGGCTATTCGAGGTCTTTTCTGGTTCCATATAAATTTTAGCATTATTTGTTCCATTTCTTTGAAAAAGATGGATGGTACTTTGATAGGAATTGCATTAAATGTGTAGATTGCTTTAGGTAGCATAGACATTTTCACAATATTTATTCTTCCAATCCAGGAGCATGGAACATTTTTCCATTTCTTTGTGTCTTCCTCAATTTCTTTCATGAGTACTTTATAGTTTTCTGAGTATAGATTCTGTGTCTCTTTGGTTAGGTTTATTCCTAGGTATCTTATGGTTTTGGATGCAATTGTAAATGGGATTGACTCCTTAATATCTCTTTCTTCTGTCTTGCTGTTGGTGTAGAGAAATGCAACTGATTTCTGTGCATTGATTTTATATCCTGACACTTTACTAAATTCCTGTATAAGTTCTAGCAGTTTTGGAGTGGAGTCTTTTGGGTTTTCCACATATAGTATCATATCATCTGCGAAGAGTGATAATTTGACTTCTTCTTTGCGATTTGGATGCCTTTAATTTCCTTTTGTTGTCTGATTGCTGAGGCTAGGACCTCTAGTACGATGTTGAATAGCAGTGGTGATAATGGACATCCCTGCCGTGTTCCTGACCTTAGCGGAAAAGCTTTCAGTTTTTCTCCCATTGAGAATGATATTTGCGGTGGGTTTTTTCATCGATGGCTTTGATGATATTGAGGTATGTGCCCTCTATCCCTACACTTTGAAGAGTTTTGATCAGGAAGGGATGTTGTACTTTGTCAAATGCTTTTTCAGCATCTATTGAGAGTATCATATGGTTCTTGTTCTTTCTTTTATTGATGTGTTGTATCACATTGACTGATTTGCGGATGTTGAACCAACCTTGCAGCCCTGGAATAAATCCCACTTGGTCGTGGTGAATAATCCTTTTAATGTACTGTTGAATCCTATTGGCTAGTATTTTGTTGAGTATTTTCGCATCTGTGTTCATCAAGGATATCGGTCTATAGCTCTCTTTTTTTGGTGGGATCCTTGTCTGGTTTTGGGATCAAGGTGATGCTGGCCTCATAAAATGAGTTTGGTAGTTTTCCTTCCATTTCTATTTTTTGGAACAGTTTCAGGAGAATAGGAATTAGTTCTTCTTTAAATGTTTGGTAGAATTCCCCAGGGAAGCCGTCTGGCCCTGGGCTTTTGTTTGTTTGGAGATTTTTAATGACTGTTTCAATCTCCTTACTGGTTATGGGTCTGTTCAGGCTTTCTATTTCTTCCTGGCTCAGTTGTGGTAGTTTATATGTTTCTAGGAATGCATCCATTTCTTCCAGATTGTCAAATTTATTGCCGTAGTGTTGCTCATAGTATGTTCTTATAATAGTTTGTATTTCTTTGGTGTTAGTTGTGATCTCTCCTCTTTCATTCATGATTTTATTTATTTGGGTCCTTTCTCTTTTCTTTTGATAAAGTCGGGCCAGGGGTTTATCAATTTTATTAATTCTTTCAAAGAACCAGCTCCTAGTTTCGTTGATTTGTTCTATTGTTTTTTTTTTTTGGTTTCTATTTCATTGATTTCTGCTCTGATCTTTATGATTTCTCTTCTCCTGCTGGGCTTAGGGTTTCTTTCTTGTTCTTTCTCCAGCTCCTTTAGGTGTAGGGTTAGGTTGTGTACCTGAGACCTTTCTTGTATCTTGAGAAAGGCTTGTAGCACTATATATTTTCCTCTCAGGACTGCCTTTGTTGTGTCCCACAGATTTTGAACCGTTGTATTTTCATTATCATTTGTTTCCATGATTTTTTTCAATTCTTCTTTAATTTCCCGGTTGACCCATTCATTCTTTAGAAGGATACTGTTTAGTCTCCATGTATTTGGGTTCTTTCCAAACTTCCTTTTGTGGTTGAGTTCTAGCTTTAGAGAATTGTGGTCTGAAAATATGCAGGGAATGATCCCAATCTTTTGATACCGGTTGAGTCCTGATTTAGGACCGAGGATGTGATCTATTCTGGAGAATGTTCCATGTGCACTAGAGAAGAATGTGTATTCTGTTGCTTTGGGGTGAAATATTCTGAATATATCTGTGATGTCCATCTGGTCCAGTGTGTCGTTTAAGGCCTTTATTTCCTTGCTGATCTTTTGCTTGGATGACCTGTCCATTTCAGTGAGGGGAGTGTTAAAGTCCCCTACTATTATTGTATTATTGTTGATGTGTTTCTTTGATTTTGTTATTAATTGGTTTATATAGTTGGCTGCTCCCACATTGGGGGCATAGATATTTAAAATTGTTAATTCTTCTTGTTGGACAGACCCTTTGAGTATGATATAGTGTCCTTCCTCATCTCTTATTATAGTCTTTGGCTTAAAATCTAATTGATCTGATATAAGGATTGCCACTCCTGCTTTCTTCTGATGTCCATTAGCATGGTAAATTCTTTTCCACCCCCTCACTTTAAATCTGGAGGTGTCTTCGGGCTTAAAATGTGTTTCTTGGAGGCAACATATAGATGGGTTTTGTTTTTTTTTTATCCATTCTGATACCCTGTGTCTTTTGACAGGGGCATTTAGCCCATTCACATTCAGGGTAACTATTGAGAGATATGAATTTAGTGCCATTGTATTGCCTGTAAGGTGACTGTTACTGTATATGGTCTCTGTTCCTTTCTGATCTACCACTTGTAGGCTCTCTCTTTGCTTAGAGGACCCCTTTCAATATTTCCTGTAGAGCTGGTTTGGTATTTGCAAATTCTTTCAGTTGTTGTTTGTCCTGGAAGCTTTTAATCTCTCCTTCTATTTTCAATGATAGCCTAGCTGGATATAGTATTCTTGGCTGCATGTTTTTCTCGTTTAGTGCTCTGAAAATATCATGCCAGCTCTTTCTGGCCTGCCAGGTCTCTGTGGATAAGTCAGCTGCCAATCAAATATTTTTACCATTGTATGTTACAGACTTCTTTTCCCGGGCTGCTTTCAGGATTTTCTCTTTGTCATTGAGACTTGTAAATTTTACTATTAGGTGACGGGGTGTGGGCCTATTCTTATTGATTTTGAGGGGCATTCTCTGAACCTCCTGAATTTTGATGCTCGTTCCCTTTGCCATATTGGGGAAATTCTCCCCAATAATTCTCTCCAGGATACCTTCTGCTCCCCTCTCACTTTCTTCTTCTTCTGGAATCCCAATTATTCTAATGTTGTTTCGTCTTATGGTGTCACTTATCTCTCGAATTCTCCCCTCGTGGTCCAGTAGCTGTTTGTCCCTCTTTTGCTCAGCTTCTTTATTCTCTGTCATTTCGTCTTCTATATCACTAATTCTTTCTTCTGCCTCATTTATACTAGCAGTTAGAGCCTCCATTTTTGATTGCACCTCATTAATAGCTTTTTTGATTTCACCTTGGTTAGATTTTAGTTCTTTTATTTCTCCAGAAAGGGCTTTTATATCTCTCGAGAGGGTTTCTCTAATATCTTCCATGCCTTTTTCGAGCCTGGCTAGAACCTTGAGAATTGTCATTCTGAACTCTAGATCTGACATATTACCGATGTCTGTATTGATTAGGTCCCTAGCCTTCGGTACTGCCTCTTGTTCTTTTTTTTTTTTTGCGTTGAATTTTTTACGTCTTGTCATTTTGTCCAGATAAGACTAAATGAAGGGGCAAGTAAAATACTAAAAGGGTGGCAACAACCCCAGGAAAATATGCTTTAACCAAATTAGAAGAGATCCAAAATCGTGAGTGGGGAGAAAGGGGATAAAAAGAGGTTCAAAAAGGAAGAAAGAAAAAAAAAAAAAAAAAAAGAAAAGAAAAAAAAAAAGAAAGAAAAGAAAAGAATTTTTTTAAAAAAGAATACACCTAAGAAAAATGTAAAAAAGAAAAAAATATATATATTAGATTAGATAAACTAGTATAAAATCGTTAAAAAAGAAAAAGGTAACAGTTAAAAAAAAAATTTTACCCAAGGCGAGAAAGAAAAAAAAAAAAAAAAAATGAAAAAGAAAAAAAATTAAATTAACTGCAAGACTAAAAAAAATCACAGGAAAAAAGCCATGAGTTCCGTACTTGGCTTTCTCCTCCTCTGGAATTCTGCTGCTCTCCTTGGTATTGAAACCGCACTCCTTGGTAGGTGAACTTGGTCTTGGCTGGATTTCTTGTTGATCTTCTGGGGGAGGGGGGCCTGTTGTAGTGATTCTCAAGTGTCTTTGCCCCAGGCAGAATTACACCGCCCTTACCCAGGGCCGGGGTGAGTAATCCGCTCGGGTTTGCTTTCAGGAGCTTTTGTTCCCTGAGCGCTTTCCGTAGAGTTCCAGAGGAGGGGAATACAAATGGCGGCCTCCTGGTCTCCAGCCGGAGGAGCCGAGAGCCCAGGGCCGCACTCCTCAGTGCGCGCTCAGAGAACCGCGCCCAGTTACTCCCGTCTGCCTGACTTCCGGCCGCGCTCCGACCTCACCGAGCCTACGACCGGTTCAAGGTAACACGGAGCTGTGAGCTTACTGTCGGCTCTGTCTCTGTAGCCGGCTTTCCCGTTCCAATACCCGCAAGCTCTGCGACACTCAGACACCCCCCCGATCCTTCTATGACCCTGCGGGACCTGAGGCCACGCTGACCCCGCGTGGGCGTTGCCCCGGTTTAGCCTCTGGAGCGATGTCCCTCAGCGGAACAGACTTTTAAAAGTCCTGATTTTGTGCACGGTTGCTCCGCCACTTGCCGGGAGCCGGCCCCTCCCCCAGGGTCTATCTTCCCGTCGCTTTGGATTCACTTCTCCACCAGTCCTACCTTTCAGAAAGTGGTTGTTTTTCTGTTTCCAGAATTTCTGTTTTTCTTCTCTTCGAACTGCCGATGGATTTTCAGGTGTTTGCAATCTTTAGATAAGGTATCTAGCTGATCTCCGGCTAGCTGAAGCAGTCTCAGCTTGCTACTTCTCCACCATCTTGACTCCTCCCCTACACTCGCCCTTTTTTCATATCCCGAAGTGTTCTCCTCATGGTTTGTAGATCAGTCCTGCCATACCTATGACCCGAAACATAAGCCGAGTTTTTTTTTCAGACAACTGTCCAAACAGCCCTGGCCTACACACCCTACAGGCTCATGCCCCTGGAGCCAAACCTGACGACTGTGATTGCCCTCTCCAAGGGAATTGTATGTGCCCATTCCAATGGCCACAACCCTCCTAAGAGTATAAACCTCCAAAGTCCCTGAGGCCATCCCAATATTGCAGCTTCCCAGGACAAATGGGGCAATCTGGGCCCATCTGAGCACCTACTTGCACTCAGACCCTTAGACTGATGTGCCCAGAGGTAAAAAGTAACGAACAGGCCCTTAGGCATCTATCGCATCTATTGCTTTGGTTTCCAGGCATCTCTCCTCAGAGGCGTGTCTTTCAATAACAGCATATGGCTGTTTCTTGACTCACCCATCAGAACAAATCTCATCTACACATGGGAAACTTGCACGATGGAGCTATGTGAAAGCCTCTCTTTAGGAGAACCCTTCAGGGCCCCAGTGACACCGCTTCATTCCAAGGTCTCCAGACACAAAATCATATTAGGACACATACACGGGAGAGTCCATTTCAACTCAGCCTCCTCGGTTGCTCCCCCAGAACCAGCAGATCTAACCTGTTTTCTTGCTTGGAGACAATTGGAATGCGAGTTTGGCTACCCAGCCATCCATCCTTAGAACCCTGCTCGGAATCGTTGTCCTGGAGCCAACCAACAGGTCTAAATTGTCCTGTAGAAGAATCTAGCAGTTGGGAGCTTCTCACAACTCCCATCGTGGGAAAACCCCCTTGGCCTCGTGATCCACCCCCCCCCTTCAAGAAGGGGCCATCAGGGACAGAATGTCCAACCTGAGTGAACTCTGATCCTCGCTGTGACTTCAGATGCACGAGATCTCGATTCAGGTCTGTAGATTGTGCCTGCCATATCCTCAACCATAAACCTAGGCCTAGCTTGGGTTCTCAGACTTCCGTCCTCAGACTACTGGCCCACAAGCCCTCCAGTTTAGCAATCCAGAACTACATTGCAGCACTCTGCCTGACCTGCAGAAGAAAAACATTGCCCTCTGCGGCTACCCAGAAACCCCCAATAAGGATCAACCTGCACGCCATTCGGCTGTACCCCAAATATATAGGCTGACCTGGGCACTAATGCCCTTTCTGACACAGCCTGATCCTGGACCTCCGGGCCCCACCCAGACAGCTGGCCGCACACTGAGCACATCGAACCCGCCATGGCCTTACGTCGTCATCTCTTCTCAACCTCGGTTCTCAGGCTTCAGAACCTAGACCTTATCTCCAATCAAAGCCCGGGTTTGAAAATGATGCCGAAATCAGAACTCTTTCCCCATGGCAAGAAACCTTGTGGTTAACATGTTGTCCAAGGTTCAGTGTCGTTGAAACCAGTGTGGCCCATGAGGCCCCACCCATGCTTGTGGGCCACATTCGTCACAAACACACATTGTGACCCTCAGACTGAGCCCGGTCCTCAGGTAAGGCCTCTGAGTGGCTGGATGGAGAGACAGCATATTGGGCTTGCCATGCCCCTAGGCCCCAATTTTTAACCATAGTTCGTGTTGTCCCTTCACTCTTCCCCAGGGCTCTGCTTTGGAATTCCTCTTTTGGTGGGACACCTGAGGTAACAAACCTGAAAGGAGTCCTCGAATCCCACAGATTGACGAAAAACAATTGGGATCGGGCCAAATCCACGGAGAGCAAGAATCGTCCATGGCCCATGAGGCCTCCCCAACATTCCACGGCCATCGCTGATACAAAATCCAGAGACAAAAGTCTGAGCAAGTGCCTCAGACCCGCACTTTCTTCATATCCTGAAGATGTCTTCTCATGGTTTGTAGATCGGGCCTGCCATACCTACGTCCCCAAAACATAAGCTGAGTTTGTGTTTTCAGACTTCTGTCCTCAAAGTCCTGGGCCACACACCATCCAGGCTGGGGACCCTGGAGCCACACATTAGGACTGTGCCTACCTAATCCATGGGAATTCTGCCCATTCCATTGTCCAAATTCGTACAAATTAGGAGAACCCTCAAAAGTCCCTGAGGCCATCCCAATAGTATAGGTCGCCCGGGACAAAAAAGGGCAGTCTGACACCAGCTGAGCATCTACCTCCACTCATACCCTAGATGGATGTCCCCAGAGAAGAAGATTGAACCAGACAGGACCCTAAGCCAAAATCGAATCCATTGCTTTGGTTTACAGGCATGTCTCCTCAAAACCCTGGATTCCAATACCAGCATTGGGGTTTTCCTGAGGCACCCATCAGAACCAAACACGTCTCCACAAGGAAACTTGTGCATGGGAGCTATGTCAAAAGCTGAGGAGAATACTTCAGGGTCCCGAGGCCACCGCAACATTCCAAGGCCCTCATGGACACAAACACACATTAGACCCATCCTCAGGAAAGTCCATTTCAACTCAGCCACCCCGGTTGCTCCCGCAGAGCCATCAAATCTAAACTGTCTTGTCACTAGGAGACAATTGGAATGCGAGGCGGGCTTTCCAGGCATCCATCCTCGAACGTTGGTCTGGACTCATCCATATGGGATGTCCTGGCAACGTCCAACAGGTCTCAATTGTCCCGCAGAAGGAATCCTTGGAGGGGGCATCCCACCACTCCCAACGTGGGAAAACCTCCACGCTCTCGAGAATCCGCTCCCTTCATGAAGGGGCCGTCATGAACAGAAAATCCAAGCTGAGCCAACGTCTGATCCTCGCTCTGACTTCAGATGCATGAGATATTGCTTCAGATCTTCAGGAGGTACATGCTGTGCCCTTGCCCTGAAACCCAAGTGTAGCTTGTGTTCTCAGACATCCGTCCTCACACTCCTGGCCCCGAAGCCTACAAGAGTGGCAATTCCGGACCATCATTACAGCACTCTGCCTGCCCTCTAGAAAAAATATATTGCCTAAAGAGCTGCCCAGGCACATTAAATGAGAATAAACCTACACGGCACTCGAATGTACCCAAATTATATAGTCTAACCTGGGCACTAATGCACTCTCTGACACAACCTGTGCCGGGACCTCCTGAGCAACACCCAGACAGCTGACCGCACACTGAGCACATCAGACCCGCCATGGCCTTAGGTCATCATCTCTGCCCTACGTCAGTTTTCAGGCTTCAGAACCTAGACCTTATGTCCAATCACTGCCAAGGGGTGACTGTGATGCAGAAATCAGAACTCCTGCTTACCCAAGGCAAGAAACCTGCGGTTGCCATGTTGTCCTACGTTCAGTGTAGGAGAAGCCAGCATTCACCCTGAGGTCACGCGCATTCTTGTGTGCGACAAGGGCATAAACCCGCATTGTGACCCTCAGCGTGATTCCTGACCTCTAGTAAATCTTCTAAGTGGCTGGACCATTAGATGTGAAAATGGGCTGGACATGTCCCTAGGCCCCAATTTTTAAACAGGTTTCTGTTGTCCAGTCACAGCTCCCCAGGGCTCTACTCTGGAAACCCTCATTTGGGGGGACACCTGAGGTTGAAAAACAAAACAAAACAAATCAACAACAACAAAAAAAACGGACTTCTTCCATCCCTCAGTGTGACCCCAAAATCCTTGGACGAGGCCACACCCCCAGAGAGTAAGACTCGTCCATTTCCCATGAAGTTACCCGGAAATTTCACGATCATGAGTGACACAATATCTAGAGACAAAAACGTGAGCAAGAGCCTCACACTCGCCCATTTTTCATATCCCAAAGTGTTCTCCTCATGGTCTTTAGATCAGTCCTGCCATACCTATGACCTGAAACATAAGCCGAGTTTGTGTTTTCAGACAACCATCCCAACAGCTCTGGCCTACACATCCTACAGGCTCAGTCCCCTGAGGCCAAACCTGAAGACTGTGTTTGCCCTCTCCAAGGGAATTGTATGTGCCCATTCCAATGGCCACAACCCTACTAAGAGGATAAAAACCTCCAAAATTCCTGAGGCCATCCCAATATTTGTGGCTTCCCAGGACAAACAGGGGGCAATCTGAGCCCATCTGAGCACCTACCTGCACTCAGACCCGTAGACTGATATCCCCAGAGGTAATAAGGAACGAACAGGCCCCTAGGCACGTATCAATTCCATTGCTTTGGTTGCAAAGCATCTCTCCTCAGATGCCTGGATTTCAATTACAGCATATGGCTGCTTCTTGACTCACACATCAGAACAAATCTCAGCTACACATGGGAAACTTGCACGATTGAGCTGTGTGAAAGCCTCTCTTTAGGAGAACCCTTCAGGGCCCCAGTGCGACTGCTTCATTCCAAGGTCTCCATAGACACAAAATCATATTAGGTCACATGCAAGGGAGAGTCCATTTCAACTCAGTCTCCTTGGTTGCTCCCCCAGATCCAGCAGATCTGAACTGTCTTGTTGCTTGGAGACAATTGGAATGGGAGGTACGCTACCCAGCCCTCCTTCCTTAGAACCCTGCTCGGAATCATTGTCCTGGAGCCAACCAACAGGTCTCAATTGTCCTGCAGAAGAATCTTTGCAATTGGGACCTTCTCATAACTCCCATCGTCGGAAAATCCCCATGGCCTCGTGATCCCCCCCCTCAAGATGGGGCCCTCAGGGACAGAATGTCCAACCTGAGCGATCGTTTGAACCTCGCCCTGACTTCAGATGCACGAGATCTAGATTCAGGACTGTAGATTGTGCCTGCCAAATCCTCACCCAGATAACTAGGCCTAGCTTGGGTCTCAGACTTCCGTCCTCAGACTACTGGCCCACACGCCCTCCAATTTGGCAATTTAGAACTACAATGCAGCACTCAGCCTGCCCTCCAGAAGAAAAACATTGCACTCTGTGGCTACACAGAAACCCCAAATGAGGATCAACCTGCACGCCATTCGGCTGTACCCCAAATATATAGGCTGACTTGGGCACTAATGCCCTTTCTGAGATAGCCTGAGTCTGGACCTCCTGGCCCCACCCAGACAGCTGGCCGCACACTGAGCACATCGGACCCGCCATGGCCTTAGGTCGTCATCTCTTCCACACCTCGGTTTTCAGGCTTCAGAACCTAGACCTTATCTCCAATCACGGCCCGGGTTTGAAAATAATACAGAAATCAGAACTCTTTCCCCATGGCAAGAAACTTTGTGGTTGGCATGTTGTCCAAGAATCAGTGTAGTTGAAACCAGTGTGGCCCAAGAGGCCCCGCCCATGCTTGCGGGACACATTGGTCACAAACACACATTGAGACCCTCAGCCAGTACCCAGTCCTCAGCTAAGGCTTCCATTGCTTTGGTTTCCAGGCATCTCTCCTCATAGGAATGGATTTAAATAACAGCATATGGCTGTTTCTTGACTCACCCATCAGAACAAATCTCATCTACACATGGGAAACTTGCACGATGGAGCTGTGTGAAAGCCTCTCTTTAGGAGAACCCTTCAGGGCCCCAGTGCCACCGCTACATTCCAAGGTCTCCATACACACAAAATCATATTAGGAAACATCCACGGGAGAGTCCTTTTCAACTCATCCTCCTCGGTTGCTCCCCCAGATCCAGCAGATCTAACCTGTCTTGTTGCTTGCAGACAATTGGAATGCGAGGTGGGCTACCCAGCCATCCATCCTTAGAAGCCTGCTCAGAATCGTTGTCCTGGAGCCAACCAACAGGTCTCAATTGCCTGCAGAAAAATCTTTGCAGTTGGGAGCTTCTCACAACTCCCATCGTGGGAAAACCCGCATGGCCTCGTGATCCACGCCCCCCTTCAAGAAGGGGCCATCAGGGACAGAATGTCCAACCTGAGCGATCGTCTGATCCTCGCCCTGACTTCAGATGCACGAGATCTAGATTCAGGTCTCACCCAGAAACCTAGGCCTAGCTTGGGTTCTCAGACTTCCGTCCTCAGACTACTGGCCCACAAGCCCTCCAGTTTGGCAATCCAGAACTACAGTGCAGCACTCTGCCTGCCCTCCAGAAGAAAAATATTGCTGTCTCGGGCTACCCAGAAACCCCAAATGAGATTCAACCTGCACGCCATTCGGCTGTACCCCAAATATATAGGCTGACCTGGGCACTAATGCACTTTCTGAGACAGCCTGAGTCTGGACCTCCTGGCCCCACCCAGACAGCTGGCCGCACACTGAGCTCATATGACCTGCCATGGCCTTAGGACTTCATCTCTTCTCAATCTCGGGTTTCAGGCTTCAGAACCTAGACATTATCTCCAATCACGGCCCGGGTTTGAAAATGATGCAGAAATCAGAATGCTTTCCCCATGGCAAGAAACCTTGTGGTTGGCATGTTGTCCAAGGTTCAGTGTACTTGAAACCAGTGTGGCCCATGAGGCCCCGCCCATGCTAGCGGGCCACATTGGTCACAAACACACATTGTGACCCTCAGCCTGAGCCCAGACCTCAGGTAAGGCCTCTCAGTGGCTGGATGGAGAGAGAGCATATTGGGCTTGCCATGCCCCTAGGCCCCAATTTTTAACCATAGTTCGGGTTGTCCCTTCACTCTTCCCCAGGGCTCTCATTTGGAATTCCTCTTTTGGTCGGACACCTGAGGTAACAAACCTAAAAGGAGTCCTCCCATCCCACAGATTGATGAAAAACAATTGGGATCGGGCCAAGTCCACAGAGAGCAAGATTTGTCCATGGCCCATGAGGCCTCCCCAACATTCCACGGCCATCGCTGATACAAAATCCAGAGACAAAAGCCTGAGCACGCGCCTCAGACTCGCTCATTCTTCATATCCTGAAGAGTTCTTCAGTAAGAACCTACACGTCACTCGAAGTCACCCAAAATATATAGTCTAACGTGGGCACTAATGCACTGTCTGACAACCTGACCCCGGACGTCGTGACCAACACCCAGACAGCTGACCGCACACTGAGCACATCAGACCCGCCACGGCCTTAGGTCATCATCTCTTACCTACCTCAGTTTTCAGTCTTCAAAACCTAGACCTTATCTCCAATCACTGCCCAGGGGTGACTATGATGCAGAAATCAGAACTCTTCCTTACCCAAGGCAAGAATCCATGTGGTTGGCATGCTGTCCATCGTTCAGTGTAGGAGAAACCAGCATTCACCCTGACGCCCCGCCCATTCTTGAGTGCGACGAGGGCATAAACACGCATTGTGACCCTCAGTGTGAGTCTTGTCCTCTGGTACGTTCCTCTCAGTGACTGGACCATTAGATGTCATAATGGGCTTGACATGTCCCTAGGCCCCAATTTTTAACCAGATTTCTGGTTGTCCAGTCGCCCCTCCCAGGGCTCTACTCTGGAATCCCTCATTTGCTGGGACACCTGAGGTTGAAAATCATAACAAAACAAATCAATAACAACAGAACAACGGACTTCTACCATCCCACAGAATGACCCCAAACTCTATGGACGGGGCCGAACGCAAAGAGAGTAAGACTCGTCCATTTAACATGAAGTCACCCGGAAGTTTAACGACCATGAGTGACACGATAACCAGAGACAAAAACTTGAGCAAGAGAGCCTCACACTCGCCCTATTTTCATATCCAGAAGAGTTCTCCTCATGGTCTGTAGATCAGTCCTGCCATACCTATGACCCGAAACATAAGCCGAGTTTGTGTTTTCAAACAACTGTCCAAACAGCCCTGGACTACACACCCTACAGGCTCAGGCCCCTGGAGCCAAACCTGACGACTGTGCTTGCCCTCTCCAAGGGAATTGTGTGTGCCCATTCCAATGGCCACAACCCAACTAAGAGGATAAACCTCCAAAGTCCCTGATGCCATCCCAATATTTGTGGCTTCCCAGGACAAACAGGGGCAATCTGGGCCCATCTGAGCGCCTACCGGCACTCAGACCCGTAGACTGATGTCCCCAGAGGTAAAAAGGAACGAACAGGCCCCTACGCACATATCCGATCCATTGCTTTGGTTTCCAGGCATCTCTCCTCAGAGGAATGGATTTCAATAACAGCATATGGCTGTTTCTTGACTCACCCATCAGAACAAATCTCATCTACACATGGGAAACTTGCACGATGGAGTTGTGTGAAAGCCTCTCTTTAGGAGAATCCTTCAGGGCCCCAGTGCCACCGCTTCATTCCAAGGTCTCCATAGACACAAAATCATATGAGGACACATCCACGGGAGAGTCCATTTCAACTCAGCCTCCTCGGTTGCTCCACCAGATCCAGCAGATCTAACCTGTCTTGTTGCTTGCAGACAATTGGAATGCGAGATGGGCTACCCAGCCATCCATCCTAAGAAGCCTGCTTGGAATCGTTGTCCTGGAACCAACCAACAGGTCTCAATTGTCCTGCAGAAGAATCTTTGCAGTTGGGAGCTTCTCACAACTCCCATCGTTGGAAAACCCACATGGCCTCGTGATCCACCCCCCCCCATCAAGAAGGGGCCATCAGGGACAGAATGTCCAACCTGAGCGATCGTCTGATCCTCGCCCTGACTTCAGATGCACGAGATCTAGATTCAGGTCTCACCCAGAAACCTAGGCCTAGCTTGGGTTCTCAGACTTCCGTCCTCAGACTACTGGCCCTCAGGCCCTCCAGATTGAAAATCCAGAACTACAATGCAGCACTCTGCCTGCCCTCCAGAAGAAAAACATTGCCGTCTGGGGCTACACAGAAATCCCAAATGAGATTCAACCTGCACGCCATTCGGCTGTACCCCAAATATATAGGCTGACCTGGGCACTAATGCCCTTTCTGAGACAGCCTGAGTCTGGACCTCCTGGCCCCACCCAGACAGCTGGCCGCACACTGAGCTCATATGACCTGCCATGGCCTTAGGACTTCATCTCTTCGCAATCTCGGGTTTCAGGCTTCAGAACCTAGACATTATCTCCAATCGCGGCCCGGTTTGAAAATGATGCAGAAATCAGAACGCTTTCCCCATGGCAAGAAACCTTGTGGTTGGCATGTTGTCCAAGATTCATTGTACTTGAAACCAGTGTGGCCCATGAGGCCCCGCCCATGCTTGCGGGCCACATTGGTCACAATCACACATTGTGACCCTCAGCCTGAGCCCAGTCCTCAGGTAAGGCCTCTCAGTGGCTGGATGGAGAGACAGCATATTGGGCTTGCCATGCCCCTAGGCCCCAATTTTTAACCATAGTTCGGTTTGTCCCTTCACTCTTCCCCAGGGCTCTCATTTGGAATTCCTCTATTGGTGGGACACCTGAGGTAACAAACCTAAAAGGAGTCCTCCCATCCCACAGATTGACGAAAAACAATTGGGATCGGGCCAAGTCCACAGAGAGCAAGATTCGTCCATCGCCCATGAAGCCTCCCCAACATTCCACGACCATCGCTGATACAAAATCCACAGACAAAAGACTGAGCACGCGCCTCAGACTCGCTCATTCTTCATATCCTGAAGAGTTCTTCAGATAAGAACCTACACGTCACTCGAAGGCACCCAAAATACATAGTCTAACCTGGGCACTAATGCACTGTCTGACAACCTGAGCCCGGACGTCGTGACCAACACCCAGACAGCTGACCGCACACTTAGCACATCAGACCTGCCATGGCCTTAGGTCATCATCTCTTACCTACTCAGTTTTCAGTCTTCAAAACCTAGACCTTATCTCCAATCACTGCCCAGGGGTGACTATGATGCAAAAATCAGAACTCTTCCCTACCCAAGGCAAGAAACAATGTGGTTGGCATGTTGTCCATCGTTCAGTGTAGGAGAAACCAGCTTTCACCCTGACGCCCCGCCCATTCTTGAGTGCGAAGAGGGCATAAACACGCATTGTGACCCTCAGTGTGAGTCCTGTCCTCTAGTACGTCCTCTCAGTGGCTGAACCATTAGATGTCTTAATGGGCTTGACATGTCCCTAGGCCCCAATTTTCAACCAGATTTCTGGTTGTCCAGTCGCCCCTCCCAGGGCTCTACTCTGGAATCCCTCATTTGCTGGGACACCTGAGGTTGAAAAACATTACAAAACAAATCAATAACAACAGAACAACGGACTTCTACCATCCCACAGAATGACCCCAAACTCTATGGACGGGGCCGAACGCAAAGAGAGTAAGACTCGTCCATTTAACATGAAGTCACCCGGAAGTTTAACGACCATGAGTGACATGATAACCAGAGATAAAAACTTGAGCAAGAGCCTCACACTCGCCATATTTTCATATCCCGAAGAGTTCTCCTCATGGTCTGTAGATCAGACCTGCCATACCTATGACCCGAAACATAAGCCGAGTTTGTGTTTTCAAACAACTGTCCAAACAGCCCTGGCCTACACACCTTACAGGCTCTGGCCCCTGGAGCCAAACCTGACGACTGTGCTTGCCCTCTCCAAGGGAATTGTGTGTGCCCATTCCAATGGCCACAACCCAACTAAGAGGATAAACCTCCAAAGTCCCTGAGGCCATCCCAATATTTGTGGCTTCCCAGGACAAACAGGGGCAATCTGGGCCCATCTGAGCACCTACCGGCACTCAGACCCGTAGACTGATGTCCCCAGAGGTAAAAAGGAACGAACAGTCCCCTAGGCACATATCCGATCCATTGCTTTGGTTTCCAGGCATCTCTCCTCAGAGGAATGGATTTCAATAACAGCATATGGCTGTTTCTTGACTCACCCATCAGAACAAATCTCATCTACACATGGGAAACTTGCACGATGGAGCTGTGTGAAAGCCTCTCTTTAGGAGAACCCTTCAGGGCCCCAGTGCCACCGCTTCATTCCAAGGTCTCCATAGACACAAAATCATATTAGGACACATCCACGGGAGAGTCCATTTCAACTCAGCCTCCTCGGTTGCTCCACCAGATCCAGCAGATCTAACCTGTCTTGTTGCTTGCAGACAATTGGAATGCGAGATGGGCTACCCAGCCATCCATCCTTAGAAGCTTGCTCGGAATCGTTGTCCTGGAGCCAACCAACAGGTCTCAATTGTCCTGCAGAAGAATCTTTGCAGTTGGGAGCTTCTCACAACTCCCATCGTGGGAAAACCCGCATGGCCTCGTGATCCACGCCCCCCTTCAAGAAGGGGCCATCAGGGACAGAATGTCCAACCTGAGCGATCGTCTGATCCTCGCCCTGACTTCAGATGCACGAGATCTAGATTCAGGTCTCACCCAGAAACCTAGGCCTAGCTTGGGTTCTCAGACTTCCGTCCTCAGACTACTGGCCCACAAGCCCTCCAGTTTGGCAATCCAGAACTACAGTGCAGCACTCTGCCTGCCCTCCAGAAGAAAAACATTGCCGTCTGGGGCTACCCAGAAACCCCAAATGAGAATCAACCTGCACGCCATTAGGCTGTACTCCAAATATATAGGCTGACCTGGGCACTAATGTCCTTCTGAGACAGCCTGAGTCTGGACCTCCTTGCCCCACCCAGACAACTGGCCGCACACTGAGCTTATATGACCTACCATGGCCTTTGGACTTCATCTCTTCTCAATCTCGGGTTCACGTTTCAGAACCTAGACATTATCTCCAATCACGGCCCGGGTTTGAAAATGATGCAGAAATCAGAACGCTTTCCCCATGGCAAGAAACCTTGTGGTTGGCATGTTGTCCAAGGTTCAGTGTACTTGAAACCAGTGTGGCCCATGAGGCCCCGCCCATGCTTGCGGGCCACATTGGTCACAAACACACATTGTGACCCTCAGCCTGAGCCCAGTCCTCAGGTAAGTCCTCTCAGTGACTGGATGGAGAGACAGCATATTGGGCTTGCCATGCACCTAGGCACCAATTTTAACCATAGTTCGGGTAGTCCCTTCACTCTTCCCCAGGGCTCTGATTTGGAATTCCTCTTTTGGTCGGACACCTAAGGTAACAAACCTAAAAGGAGTCCTCCCATCCCACAGATTGACGAAAAACTATTGGGATCGTGCCAAGTCCACCGAGAGCAAGATTCGTCCATGGCCCATGAGGCCTCCCCAACATTCCACGGCCATCGCTGATACAAAATCCAGAGACAAAAGCCTGAGCACGCGCCTCAGACTCGCTCATTCTTCATATCCTGAAGAGTTCTTCAGATAAGAACCTACACGTCACTCGAAGGCACCCAAAATATATAGTCTAACCTGGGCACTAATGCACTGTCTGACAACCTGAGTCCGGTCTCGTGACCAACACCCAGACAGCTGACCGCACACTGAGCACATCAGACCCGCCACGGCCTTAGGTCATCATTTCTTACCTACCTTAGTTTTCAGTTTTCAAAACCTAGACCTTATCTCCAATCACTGCCCTGGGGTGACTATGATCCAAAAATCAGAACTCTTCCTTACCCAAGGCAAGAAACCATGTGGTTGGCATGTTGTCCATCGTTCAGTGTAGGAGAAACCAGCTTTCACCCTGACGCCCGGCCCATTCTTGAGTGCGACGAGGGCATAAACACGCATTGTGACCCTCAGTGTGAGTCCTGTCCTCTAGTACGTCCTCTCAGTGACTGGACCATTAGATGTCATAATGGGCTTGACATGTTCCTAGGCCCCAATTTTTAACCAGATTTCTGGTTGTCCAGTCGCCCCTCCCAGGGCTCTACTCTGGAATCCCTCATTTGGTGGGACACCTGAGGTTGAAAAACAAAACAAAACAAATCAATAACAACAGAACAACGGACTTCTACCATCCCACAGAATGACCCCAAACTCTTTGGACGGGGCCAAACCCCCAGAGAGTAAGACTCGTCCATTTCCCATGAAGTCACCCGGAAGATTACAACCCTGAGTGACACGATAACCAGAGATAAAAACTTGAGCAAGAGCCTCACACTCGCCATATTTTCATATCCCGAAGAGTTCTCCTCATGGTCTGTAGATCAGACCTGCCATACCTATGACCCGAAACATAAGCCGAGTTTGTGTTTTCTAACAACTGTCCAAACAGACCTGGCCTACACACCATACAGGCTCAGGCCCCTGGAGCCAAACCTGACGACTGTGCTTGCCCTCTCCAAGGGAATTGTGTGTGCCCATTCCAATGGCCACAACCCAACTAAGAGGATAAACCTCCAAAGTCCCTGAGGCCATCCCAATATTTGTGGCTTCCCAGGACAAACAGGGGCATTCTGGGCCCATCTGAGCACCTTCCGGCACTCAGACCCGTAGACTGATGTCCCCAGAGGTAAAAAGGAACGAACAGGCCCCTAGGCACATATCCGATCCAATGCTTTGGTTTCCAGGCATCTCTCCTCAGAGGAATGGATTTCAATAACAGCATATGGCTGTTTCTTGACTCACCCATCAGAACAAATCTCATCTACACATGGGAAACTTGCACGATGGAGCTGTGTGAAAGCCTCTCTTTAGGAGAACCCTTCTGGGCCCCAGTGCCACTGCTTCATTCCAAGGTCTCCATAGACATATTATCATATTAGGACACATCCACGGGAGAGTCCATTTCAACTCAGCCTCCTCGGTTGCTCCCCCAGATCCAGCAGATCTAACCTGTCTTGTTGCTTGCAGACAATTGGAATGCGAGATGGGCTACCCAGCCATCCATCCTTAGAAGCTTGCTCGGAATCGTTGTCCTGGAGCCAACCAACAGGTCTCAATTGTCCTGCAGAAGAATCTTTGCAGTTGGGAGCTTCTCAGAACTCCCATCGTGGGAAAACCCGCATGGCCTCGTGATCCACGCCCCCCTTCAAGAAGGGGCCATCAGGGACAGAATGTCCAACCTGAGCGATCGTCTGATCCTCGCCCTGACTTCAGATGCACGAGATCTAGATTCAGGTCTCACCCAGAAACCTAGGCCTAGCTTGGGTTCTCAGACTTCCGTCCTCAGACTACTGGCCCACAAGCCCTCCAGTTTGGCAATCCAGAACTACAGTGCAGCACTCTGCCTGCCCTCCAGAAGAAAAACATTGCTGTCTGGGGCTACCCAGAAACCCCAAATGAGATTCAACCTGCACGCCATTCGGCTGTACCCCAAATATATAGGCTGACTTGGGCACTAATGCCCTTTCTGAGATAGCCTGAGTCTGGACCTCCTGGCCCCACCCAGACAGCTGGCCGCACACTGAGCACATCGGACCCGCCATGGCCTTAGGTCGTCATCTCTTCCACACCTCGGTTTTCAGGCTTCAGAACCTAGACCTTATCTCCAATCACGGCCCGGGTTTGAAAATAATACAGAAATCAGAACTCTTTCCCCATGGCAAGAAACTTTGTGGTTGGCATGTTGTCCAAGAATCAGTGTAGTTGAAACCAGTGTGGCCCAAGAGGCCCCGCCCATGCTTGCGGGACACATTGGTCACAAACACACATTGAGACCCTCAGCCAGTACCCAGTCCTCAGCTAAGGCTTCCATTGCTTTGGTTTCCAGGCATCTCTCCTCATAGGAATGGATTTAAATAACAGCATATGGCTGTTTCTTGACTCACCCATCAGAACAAATCTCATCTACACATGGGAAACTTGCACGATGGAGCTGTGTGAAAGCCTCTCTTTAGGAGAACCCTTCAGGGCCCCAGTGCCACCGCTACATTTCAAGGTCTCCATACACACAAAATCATATTAGGAAACATCCACGGGAGAGTCCTTTTCAACTCATCCTCCTCGGTTGCTCCCCCAGATCCAGCAGATCTAACCTGTCTTGTTGCTTGCAGACAATTGGAATGCGAGGTGGGCTACCCAGCCATCCATCCTTAGAAGCCTGCTCAGAATCGTTGTCCTGGAGCCAACCAACAGGTCTCAATTGCCTGCAGAAAAAAATCTTTGCAGTTGGGAGCTTCTCACAACTCCCATCGTGGGAAAACCCGCATGGCCTCGTGATCCACGCCCCCCTTCAAGAAGGGGCCATCAGGGACAGAATGTCCAACCTGAGCGATCGTCTGATCCTCGCCCTGACTTCAGATGCACGAGATCTAGATTCAGGTCTCACCCAGAAACCTAGGCCTAGCTTGGGTTCTCAGACTTCCGTCCTCAGACTACTGGCCCACAAGCCCTCCAGTTTGGCAATCCAGAACTACAGTGCAGCACTCTGCCTGCCCTCCAGAAGAAAAATATTGCTGTCTCGGGCTACCCAGAAACCCCAAATGAGATTCAACCTGCACGCCATTCGGCTGTACCCCAAATATATAGGCTGACCTGGGCACTAATGCACTTTCTGAGACAGCCTGAGTCTGGACCTCCTGGCCCCACCCAGACAGCTGGCCGCACACTGAGCTCATATGACCTGCCATGGCCTTAGGACTTCATCTCTTCTCAATCTCGGGTTTCAGGCTTCAGAACCTAGACATTATCTCCAATCACGGCCCGGGTTTTGAAAATGATGCAGAAATCAGAATGCTTTCCCCATGGCAAGAAACCTTGTGGTTGGCATGTTGTCCAAGGTTCAGTGTACTTGAAACCAGTGTGGCCCATGAGGCCCCCGCCCATGCTAGCGGGCCACATTGGTCACAAACACACATTGTGACCCTCAGCCTGAGCCCAGACCTCAGGTAAGGCCTCTCAGTGGCTGGATGGAGAGAGAGCATATTGGGCTTGCCATGCCCCTAGGCCCCAATTTTTAACCATAGTTCGGGTTGTCCCTTCACTCTTCCCCAGGGCTCTCATTTGGAATTCCTCTTTTGGTCGGACACCTGAGGTAACAAACCTAAAAGGAGTCCTCCCATCCCACAGATTGATGAAAAACAATTGGGATCGGGCCAAGTCCACAGAGAGCAAGATTTGTCCATGGCCCATGAGGCCTCCCCAACATTCCACGGCCATCGCTGATACAAAATCCAGAGACAAAAGCCTGAGCACGCGCCTCAGACTCGCTCATTCTTCATATCCTGAAGAGTTCTTCAGTAAGAACCTACACGTCACTCGAAGTCACCCAAAATATATAGTCTAACGTGGGCACTAATGCACTGTCTGACAACCTGACCCCGGACGTCGTGACCAACACCCAGACAGCTGACCGCACACTGAGCACATCAGACCCGCCACGGCCTTAGGTCATCATCTCTTACCTACCTCAGTTTTCAGTCTTCAAAACCTAGACCTTATCTCCAATCACTGCCCAGGGGTGACTATGATGCAGAAATCAGAACTCTTCCTTACCCAAGGCAAGAATCCATGTGGTTGGGCATGCTGTCCATCGTTCAGTGTAGGAGAAACCAGCATTCACCCTGACGCCCCGCCCATTCTTGAGTGCGACGAGGGCATAAACACGCATTGTGACCCTCAGTGTGAGTCTTGTCCTCTGGTACGTTCCTCTCAGTGACTGGACCATTAGATGTCATAATGGGCTTGACATGTCCCTAGGCCCCAATTTTTAACCAGATTTCTGGTTGTCCAGTCGCCCCTCCCAGGGCTCTACTCTGGAATCCCTCATTTGCTGGGACACCTGAGGTTGAAAATCATAACAAAACAAATCAATAACAACAGAACAACGGACTTCTACCATCCCACAGAATGACCCCAAACTCTATGGACGGGGCCGAACGCAAAGAGAGTAAGACTCGTCCATTTAACATGAAGTCACCCGGAAGTTTAACGACCATGAGTGACACGATAACCAGAGACAAAAACTTGAGCAAGAGCCTCACACTCGCCCTATTTTCATATCCAGAAGAGTTCTCCTCATGGTCTGTAGATCAGTCCTGCCATACCTATGACCCGAAACATAAGCCGAGTTTGTGTTTTCAAACAACTGTCCAAACAGCCCTGGACTACACACCCTACAGGCTCAGGCCCCTGGAGCCAAACCTGACGACTGTGCTTGCCCTCTCCAAGGGAATTGTGTGTGCCCATTCCAATGGCCACAACCCAACTAAGAGGATAAACCTCCAAAGTCCCTGATGCCATCCCAATATTTGTGGCTTCCCAGGACAAACAGGGGCAATCTGGGCCCATCTGAGCGCCTACCGGCACTCAGACCCGTAGACTGATGTCCCCAGAGGTAAAAAGGAACGAACAGGCCCCTACGCACATATCCGATCCATTGCTTTGGTTTCCAGGCATCTCTCCTCAGAGGAATGGATTTCAATAACAGCATATGGCTGTTTCTTGACTCACCCATCAGAACAAATCTCATCTACACATGGGAAACTTGCACGATGGAGTTGTGTGAAAGCCTCTCTTTAGGAGAATCCTTCAGGGCCCCAGTGCCACCGCTTCATTCCAAGGTCTCCATAGACACAAAATCATATGAGGACACATCCACGGGAGAGTCCATTTCAACTCAGCCTCCTCGGTTGCTCCACCAGATCCAGCAGATCTAACCTGTCTTGTTGCTTGCAGACAATTGGAATGCGAGATGGGCTACCCAGCCATCCATCCTAAGAAGCCTGCTTGGAATCGTTGTCCTGGAACCAACCAACAGGTCTCAATTGTCCTGCAGAAGAATCTTTGCAGTTGGGAGCTTCTCACAACTCCCATCGTTGGAAAACCCACATGGCCTCGTGATCCACCCCCCCCATCAAGAAGGGGCCATCAGGGACAGAATGTCCAACCTGAGCGATCGTCTGATCCTCGCCCTGACTTCAGATGCACGAGATCTAGATTCAGGTCTCACCCAGAAACCTAGGCCTAGCTTGGGTTCTCAGACTTCCGTCCTCAGACTACTGGCCCTCAGGCCCTCCAGATTGAAAATCCAGAACTACAATGCAGCACTCTGCCTGCCCTCCAGAAGAAAAACATTGCCGTCTGGGGCTACACAGAAATCCCAAATGAGATTCAACCTGCACGCCATTCGGCTGTACCCCAAATATATAGGCTGACCTGGGCACTAATGCCCTTTCTGAGACAGCCTGAGTCTGGACCTCCTGGCCCCACCCAGACAGCTGGCCGCACACTGAGCTCATATGACCTGCCATGGCCTTAGGACTTCATCTCTTCGCAATCTCGGGTTTCAGGCTTCAGAACCTAGACATTATCTCCAATCGCGGCCCGGGTTGAAAATGATGCAGAAATCAGAACGCTTTCCCCATGGCAAGAAACCTTGTGGTTGGCATGTTGTCCAAGATTCATTGTACTTGAAACCAGTGTGGCCCATGAGGCCCCGCCCATGCTTGCGGGCCACATTGGTCACAATCACACATTGTGACCCTCAGCCTGAGCCCAGTCCTCAGGTAAGGCCTCTCAGTGGCTGGATGGAGAGACAGCATATTGGGCTTGCCATGCCCCTAGGCCCCAATTTTTAACCATAGTTCGGTTTGTCCCTTCACTCTTCCCCAGGGCTCTCATTTGGAATTCCTCTATTGGTGGGACACCTGAGGTAACAAACCTAAAAGGAGTCCTCCCATCCCACAGATTGACGAAAAACAAATGGGATCGGGCCAAGTCCACAGAGAGCAAGATTCGTCCATCGCCCATGAAGCCTCCCCAACATTCCACGACCATCGCTGATACAAAATCCACAGACAAAAGACTGAGCACGCGCCTCAGACTCGCTCATTCTTCATATCCTGAAGAGTTCTTCAGATAAGAACCTACACGTCACTCGAAGGCACCCAAAATACATAGTCTAACCTGGGCACTAATGCACTGTCTGACAACCTGAGCCCGGACGTCGTGACCAACACCCAGACAGCTGACCGCACACTTAGCACATCAGACCTGCCATGGCCTTAGGTCATCATCTCTTACCTACTCAGTTTTCAGTCTTCAAAACCTAGACCTTATCTCCAATCACTGCCCAGGGGTGACTATGATGCAAAAATCAGAACTCTTCCCTACCCAAGGCAAGAAACAATGTGGTTGGCATGTTGTCCATCGTTCAGTGTAGGAGAAACCAGCTTTCACCCTGACGCCCCGCCCATTCTTGAGTGCGAAGAGGGCATAAACACGCATTGTGACCCTCAGTGTGAGTCCTGTCCTCTAGTACGTCCTCTCAGTGGCTGAACCATTAGATGTCTTAATGGGCTTGACATGTCCCTAGGCCCCAATTTTCAACCAGATTTCTGGTTGTCCAGTCGCCCCTCCCAGGGCTCTACTCTGGAATCCCTCATTTGCTGGGACACCTGAGGTTGAAAAACATTACAAAACAAATCAATAACAACAGAACAACGGACTTCTACCATCCCACAGAATGACCCCAAACTCTATGGACGGGGCCGAACGCAAAGAGAGTAAGACTCGTCCATTTAACATGAAGTCACCCGGAAGTTTAACGACCATGAGTGACATGATAACCAGAGATAAAAAACTTGAGCAAGAGCCTCACACTCGCCATATTTTCATATCCCGAAGAGTTCTCCTCATGGTCTGTAGATCAGACCTGCCATACCTATGACCCGAAACATAAGCCGAGTTTGTGTTTTTTCAAACAACTGTCCAAACAGCCCTGGCCTACACACCTTACAGGCTCTGGCCCCTGGAGCCAAACCTGACGACTGTGCTTGCCCTCTCCAAGGGAATTGTGTGTGCCCATTCCAATGGCCACAACCCAACTAAGAGGATAAACCTCCAAAGTCCCTGAGGCCATCCCAATATTTGTGGCTTCCCAGGACAAACAGGGGCAATCTGGGCCCATCTGAGCACCTACCGGCACTCAGACCCGTAGACTGATGTCCCCAGAGGTAAAAAGGAACGAACAGTCCCCTAGGCACATATCCGATCCATTGCTTTGGTTTCCAGGCATCTCTCCTCAGAGGAATGGATTTCAATAACAGCATATGGCTGTTTCTTGACTCACCCATCAGAACAAATCTCATCTACACATGGGAAACTTGCACGATGGAGCTGTGTGAAAGCCTCTCTTTAGGAGAACCCTTCAGGGCCCCAGTGCCACCGCTTCATTCCAAGGTCTCCATAGACACAAAATCATATTAGGACACATCCACGGGAGAGTCCATTTCAACTCAGCCTCCTCGGTTGCTCCACCAGATCCAGCAGATCTAACCTGTCTTGTTGCTTGCAGACAATTGGAATGCGAGATGGGCTACCCAGCCATCCATCCTTAGAAGCTTGCTCGGAATCGTTGTCCTGGAGCCAACCAACAGGTCTCAATTGTCCTGCAGAAGAATCTTTGCAGTTGGGAGCTTCTCACAACTCCCATCGTGGGAAAACCCGCATGGCCTCGTGATCCACGCCCCCCTTCAAGAAGGGGCCATCAGGGACAGAATGTCCAACCTGAGCGATCGTCTGATCCTCGCCCTGACTTCAGATGCACGAGATCTAGATTCAGGTCTCACCCAGAAACCTAGGCCTAGCTTGGGTTCTCAGACTTCCGTCCTCAGACTACTGGCCCACAAGCCCTCCAGTTTGGCAATCCAGAACTACAGTGCAGCACTCTGCCTGCCCTCCAGAAGAAAAACATTGCCGTCTGGGGCTACCCAGAAACCCCAAATGAGAATCAACCTGCACGCCATTAGGCTGTACTCCAAATATATAGGCTGACCTGGGCACTAATGTCCTTCTGAGACAGCCTGAGTCTGGACCTCCTTGCCCCACCCAGACAACTGGCCGCACACTGAGCTTATATGACCTACCATGGCCTTTGGACTTCATCTCTTCTCAATCTCGGGTTCACGTTTCAGAACCTAGACATTATCTCCAATCACGGCCCGGGTTTGAAAATGATGCAGAAATCAGAACGCTTTCCCCATGGCAAGAAACCTTGTGGTTGGCATGTTGTCCAAGGTTCAGTGTACTTGAAACCAGTGTGGCCCATGAGGCCCCGCCCATGCTTGCGGGCCACATTGGTCACAAACACACATTGTGACCCTCAGCCTGAGCCCAGTCCTCAGGTAAGTCCTCTCAGTGACTGGATGGAGAGACAGCATATTGGGCTTGCCATGCACCTAGGCACCAATTTTAACCATAGTTCGGGTAGTCCCTTCACTCTTCCCCAGGGCTCTGATTTGGAATTCCTCTTTTGGTCGGACACCTGAGGTAACAAACCTAAAAGGAGTCCTCCCATCCCACAGATTGACGAAAAACTATTGGGATCGTGCCAAGTCCACCGAGAGCAAGATTCGTCCATGGCCCATGAGGCCTCCCCAACATTCCACGGCCATCGCTGATACAAAATCCAGAGACAAAAGCCTGAGCACGCGCCTCAGACTCGCTCATTCTTCATATCCTGAAGAGTTCTTCAGATAAGAACCTACACGTCACTCGAAGGCACCCAAAATATATAGTCTAACCTGGGCACTAATGCACTGTCTGACAACCTGAGTCCGGTCTCGTGACCAACACCCAGACAGCTGACCGCACACTGAGCACATCAGACCCGCCACGGCCTTAGGTCATCATTTCTTACCTACCTTAGTTTTCAGTTTTCAAAACCTAGACCTTATCTCCAATCACTGCCCTGGGGTGACTATGATCCAAAAAATCAGAACTCTTCCTTACCCAAGGCAAGAAACCATGTGGTTGGCATGTTGTCCATCGTTCAGTGTAGGAGAAACCAGCATTCACCCTGACGCCCGGCCCATTCTTGAGTGCGACGAGGGCATAAACACGCATTGTGACCCTCAGTGTGAGTCCTGTCCTCTAGTACGTCCTCTCAGTGACTGGACCATTAGATGTCATAATGGGCTTGACATGTTCCTAGGCCCCAATTTTTAACCAGATTTTCTGGTTGTCCAGTCGCCCCTCCCAGGGCTCTACTCTGGAATCCCTCATTTGGTGGGACACCTGAGGTTGAAAAACAAAACAAAACAAATCAATAACAACAGAACAACGGACTTCTACCATCCCACAGAATGACCCCAAACTCTTTGGACGGGGCCAAACCCCCAGAGAGTAAGACTCGTCCATTTCCCATGAAGTCACCCGGAAGATTACAACCCTGAGTGACACGATAACCAGAGATAAAAACTTGAGCAAGAGCCTCACACTCGCCATATTTTCATATCCCGAAGAGTTCTCCTCATGGTCTGTAGATCAGACCTGCCATACCTATGACCCGAAACATAAGCCGAGTTTGTGTTTTCTAACAACTGTCCAAACAGACCTGGCCTACACACCATACAGGCTCAGGCCCCTGGAGCCAAACCTGACGACTGTGCTTGCCCTCTCCAAGGGAATTGTGTGTGCCCATTCCAATGGCCACAACCCAACTAAGAGGATAAACCTCCAAAGTCCCTGAGGCCATCCCAATATTTGTGGCTTCCCAGGACAAACAGGGGCATTCTGGGCCCATCTGAGCACCTTCCGGCACTCAGACCCGTAGACTGATGTCCCCAGAGGTAAAAAGGAACGAACAGGCCCCTAGGCACATATCCGATCCAATGCTTTGGTTTCCAGGCATCTCTCCTCAGAGGAATGGATTTCAATAACAGCATATGGCTGTTTCTTGACTCACCCATCAGAACAAATCTCATCTACACATGGGAAACTTGCACGATGGAGCTGTGTGAAAGCCTCTCTTTAGGAGAACCCTTCTGGGCCCCAGTGCCACTGCTTCATTCCAAGGTCTCCATAGACATATTATCATATTAGGACACATCCACGGGAGAGTCCATTTCAACTCAGCCTCCTCGGTTGCTCCCCCAGATCCAGCAGATCTAACCTGTCTTGTTGCTTGCAGACAATTGGAATGCGAGATGGGCTACCCAGCCATCCATCCTTAGAAGCTTGCTCGGAATCGTTGTCCTGGAGCCAACCAACAGGTCTCAATTGTCCTGCAGAAGAATCTTTGCAGTTGGGAGCTTCTCAGAACTCCCATCGTGGGAAAACCCGCATGGCCTCGTGATCCACGCCCCCCTTCAAGAAGGGGCCATCAGGGACAGAATGTCCAACCTGAGCGATCGTCTGATCCTCGCCCTGACTTCAGATGCACGAGATCTAGATTCAGGTCTCACCCAGAAACCTAGGCCTAGCTTGGGTTCTCAGACTTCCGTCCTCAGACTACTGGCCCACAAGCCCTCCAGTTTGGCAATCCAGAACTACAGTGCAGCACTCTGCCTGCCCTCCAGAAGAAAAACATTGCTGTCTGGGGCTACCCAGAAACCCCAAATGAGATTCAACCTGCACGCCATTCGGCTGTACCCCAAATATATAGGCTGACTTGGGCACTAATGCCCTTTCTGAGATAGCCTGAGTCTGGACCTCCTGGCCCCACCCAGACAGCTGGCCGCACACTGAGCACATCGGACCCGCCATGGCCTTAGGTCGTCATCTCTTCCACACCTCGGTTTTCAGGCTTCAGAACCTAGACCTTATCTCCAATCACGGCCCGGGTTTGAAAATAATACAGAAATCAGAACTCTTTCCCCATGGCAAGAAACTTTGTGGTTGGCATGTTGTCCAAGAATCAGTGTAGTTGAAACCAGTGTGGCCCAAGAGGCCCCGCCCATGCTTGCGGGACACATTGGTCACAAAAACACACATTGAGACCCTCAGCCAGTACCCAGTCCTCAGCTAAGGCTTCCATTGCTTTGGTTTCCAGGCATCTCTCCTCATAGGAATGGATTTAAATAACAGCATATGGCTGTTTCTTGACTCACCCATCAGAACAAATCTCATCTACACATGGGAAACTTGCACGATGGAGCTGTGTGAAAGCCTCTCTTTAGGAGAACCCTTCAGGGCCCCAGTGCCACCGCTACATTCCAAGGTCTCCATACACACAAAATCATATTAGGAAACATCCACGGGAGAGTCCTTTTCAACTCATCCTCCTCGGTTGCTCCCCCAGATCCAGCAGATCTAACCTGTCTTGTTGCTTGCAGACAATTGGAATGCGAGGTGGGCTACCCAGCCATCCATCCTTAGAAGCCTGCTCAGAATCGTTGTCCTGGAGCCAACCAACAGGTCTCAATTGCCTGCAGAAAAATCTTTGCAGTTGGGAGCTTCTCACAACTCCCATCGTGGGAAAACCCGCATGGCCTCGTGATCCACGCCCCCCTTCAAGAAGGGGCCATCAGGGACAGAATGTCCAACCTGAGCGATCGTCTGATCCTCGCCCTGACTTCAGATGCACGAGATCTAGATTCAGGTCTCACCCAGAAACCTAGGCCTAGCTTGGGTTCTCAGACTTCCGTCCTCAGACTACTGGCCCACAAGCCCTCCAGTTTGGCAATCCAGAACTACAGTGCAGCACTCTGCCTGCCCTCCAGAAGAAAAATATTGCTGTCTCGGGCTACCCAGAAACCCCAAATGAGATTCAACCTGCACGCCATTCGGCTGTACCCCAAATATATAGGGCTGACCTGGGCACTAATGCACTTTCTGAGACAGCCTGAGTCTGGACCTCCTGGCCCCACCCAGACAGCTGGCCGCACACTGAGCTCATATGACCTGCCATGGCCTTAGGACTTCATCTCTTCTCAATCTCGGGTTTCAGGCTTCAGAACCTAGACATTATCTCCAATCACGGCCCGGGTTTGAAAATGATGCAGAAATCAGAATGCTTTCCCCATGGCAAGAAACCTTGTGGTTGGCATGTTGTCCAAGGTTCAGTGTACTTGAAACCAGTGTGGCCCATGAGGCCCCGCCCATGCTAGCGGGCCACATTGGTCACAAACACACATTGTGACCCTCAGCCTGAGCCCAGACCTCAGGTAAGGCCTCTCAGTGGCTGGATGGAGAGAGAGCATATTGGGCTTGCCATGCCCCTAGGCCCCAATTTTTAACCATAGTTCGGGTTGTCCCTTCACTCTTCCCCAGGGCTCTCATTTGGAATTCCTCTTTTGGTCGGACACCTGAGGTAACAAACCTAAAAGGAGTCCTCCCATCCCACAGATTGATGAAAAACAATTGGGATCGGGCCAAGTCCACAGAGAGCAAGATTTGTCCATGGCCCATGAGGCCTCCCCAACATTCCACGGCCATCGCTGATACAAAATCCAGAGACAAAAGCCTGAGCACGCGCCTCAGACTCGCTCATTCTTCATATCCTGAAGAGTTCTTCAGTAAGAACCTACACGTCACTCGAAGTCACCCAAAATATATAGTCTAACGTGGGCACTAATGCACTGTCTGACAACCTGACCCCGGACGTCGTGACCAACACCCAGACAGCTGACCGCACACTGAGCACATCAGACCCGCCACGGCCTTAGGTCATCATCTCTTACCTACCTCAGTTTTCAGTCTTCAAAACCTAGACCTTATCTCCAATCACTGCCCAGGGGTGACTATGATGCAGAAATCAGAACTCTTCCTTACCCAAGGCAAGAATCCATGTGGTTGGCATGCTGTCCATCGTTCATGTAGGAGAAACCAGCATTCACCCTGACGCCCCGCCCATTCTTGAGTGCGACGATGGCATAAACACGCATTGTGACCCTCAGTGTGAGTCTTGTCCTCTGGTACGTTCCTCTCAGTGACTGGACCATTAGATGTCATAATGGGCTTGACATGTCCCTAGGCCCCAATTTTTAACCAGATTTCTGGTTGTCCAGTCGCCCCTCCCAGGGCTCTACTCTGGAATCCCTCATTTGCTGGGACACCTGAGGTTGAAAATCATAACAAAACAAATCAATAACAACAGAACAACGGACTTCTACCATCCCACAGAATGACCCCAAACTCTATGGACGGGGCCGAACGCAAAGAGAGTAAGACTCGTCCATTTAACATGAAGTCACCCGGAAGTTTAACGACCATGAGTGACACGATAACCAGAGACAAAAACTTGAGCAAGAGCCTCACACTCGCCCTATTTTCATATCCAGAAGAGTTCTCCTCATGGTCTGTAGATCAGTCCTGCCATACCTATGACCCGAAACATAAGCCGAGTTTGTGTTTTCAAACAACTGTCCAAACAGCCCTGGACTACACACCCTACAGGCTCAGGCCCCTGGAGCCAAACCTGACGACTGTGCTTGCCCTCTCCAAGGGAATTGTGTGTGCCCATTCCAATGGCCACAACCCAACTAAGAGGATAAACCTCCAAAGTCCCTGATGCCATCCCAATATTTGTGGCTTCCCAGGACAAACAGGGGCAATCTGGGCCCATCTGAGCGCCTACCGGCACTCAGACCCGTAGACTGATGTCCCCAGAGGTAAAAAGGAACGAACAGGCCCCTACGCACATATCCGATCCATTGCTTTGGTTTTCCAGGCATCTCTCCTCAGAGGAATGGATTTCAATAACAGCATATGGCTGTTTCTTGACTCACCCATCAGAACAAATCTCATCTACACATGGGAAACTTGCACGATGGAGTTGTGTGAAAGCCTCTCTTTAGGAGAATCCTTCAGGGCCCCAGTGCCACCGCTTCATTCCAAGGTCTCCATAGACACAAAATCATATGAGGACACATCCACGGGAGAGTCCATTTCAACTCAGCCTCCTCGGTTGCTCCACCAGATCCAGCAGATCTAACCTGTCTTGTTGCTTGCAGACAATTGGAATGCGAGATGGGCTACCCAGCCATCCATCCTAAGAAGCCTGCTTGGAATCGTTGTCCTGGAACCAACCAACAGGTCTCAATTGTCCTGCAGAAGAATCTTTGCAGTTGGGAGCTTCTCACAACTCCCATCGTTGGAAAACCCACATGGCCTCGTGATCCACCCCCCCCATCAAGAAGGGGCCATCAGGGACAGAATGTCCAACCTGAGCGATCGTCTGATCCTCGCCCTGACTTCAGATGCACGAGATCTAGATTCAGGTCTCACCCAGAAACCTAGGCCTAGCTTGGGTTCTCAGACTTCCGTCCTCAGACTACTGGCCCTCAGGCCCTCCAGATTGAAAATCCAGAACTACAATGCAGCACTCTGCCTGCCCTCCAGAAGAAAAACATTGCCGTCTGGGGCTACACAGAAATCCCAAATGAGATTCAACCTGCACGCCATTCGGCTGTACCCCAAATATATAGGCTGACCTGGGCACTAATGCCCTTTCTGAGACAGCCTGAGTCTGGACCTCCTGGCCCCACCCAGACAGCTGGCCGCACACTGAGCTCATATGACCTGCCATGGCCTTAGGACTTCATCTCTTCGCAATCTCGGGTTTCAGGCTTCAGAACCTAGACATTATCTCCAATCGCGGCCCGGGTTGAAAATGATGCAGAAATCAGAACGCTTTCCCCATGGCAAGAAACCTTGTGGTTGGCATGTTGTCCAAGATTCATTGTACTTGAAACCAGTGTGGCCCATGAGGCCCCGCCCATGCTTGCGGGCCACATTGGTCACAATCACACATTGTGACCCTCAGCCTGAGCCCAGTCCTCAGGTAAGGCCTCTCAGTGGCTGGATGGAGAGACAGCATATTGGGCTTGCCATGCCCCTAGGCCCCAATTTTTAACCATAGTTCGGTTTGTCCCTTCACTCTTCCCCAGGGCTCTCATTTGGAATTCCTCTATTGGTGGGACACCTGAGGTAACAAACCTAAAAGGAGTCCTCCCATCCCACAGATTGACGAAAAACAATTGGGATCGGGCCAAGTCCACAGAGAGCAAGATTCGTCCATCGCCCATGAAGCCTCCCCAACATTCCACGACCATCGCTGATACAAAATCCACAGACAAAAGACTGAGCACGCGCCTCAGACTCGCTCATTCTTCATATCCTGAAGAGTTCTTCAGATAAGAACCTACACGTCACTCGAAGGCACCCAAAATACATAGTCTAACCTGGGCACTAATGCACTGTCTGACAACCTGAGCCCGGACGTCGTGACCAACACCCAGACAACTGAGCGCACACTTAGCACATCAGACCTGCCATGGCCTTAGGTCATCATCTCTTACCTACTCAGTTTTCAGTCTTCAAAACCTAGACCTTATTTCCAATCACTGCCCAGGGGTGACTATGATGCAAAAATCAGAACTCTTCCCTACCCAAGGCAAGAAACAATGTGGTTGGCATGTTGTCCATCGTTCAGTGTAGGAGAAACCAGCTTTCACCCTGACGCCCCGCCCATTCTTGAGTGCGAAGAGGGCATAAACACGCATTGTGACCCTCAGTGTGAGTCCTGTCCTCTAGTACGTCCTCTCAGTGGCTGAACCATTAGATGTCTTAATGGGCTTGACATGTCCCTAGGCCCCAATTTTCAACCAGATTTCTGGTTGTCCAGTCGCCCCTCCCAGGGCTCTACTCTGGAATCCCTCATTTGCTGGGACACCTGAGGTTGAAAAACATTACAAAACAAATCAATAACAACAGAACAACGGACTTCTACCATCCCACAGAATGACCCCAAACTCTATGGACGGGGCCGAACGCAAAGAGAGTAAGACTCGTCCATTTAACATGAAGTCAAGTCACCCGGAAGTTTAACGACCATGAGTGACATGATAACCAGAGATAAAAACTTGAGCAAGAGCCTCACACTCGCCATATTTTCATATCCCGAAGAGTTCTCCTCATGGTCTGTAGATCAGACCTGCCATACCTATGACCCGAAACATAAGCCGAGTTTGTGTTTTCAAACAACTGTCCAAACAGCCCTGGCCTACACACCTTACAGGCTCTGGCCCCTGGAGCCAAACCTGACGACTGTGCTTGCCCTCTCCAAGGGAATTGTGTGTGCCCATTCCAATGGCCACAACCCAACTAAGAGGATAAACCTCCAAAGTCCCTGAGGCCATCCCAATATTTGTGGCTTCCCAGGACAAACAGGGGCAATCTGGGCCCATCTGAGCACCTACCGGCACTCAGACCCGTAGACTGATGTCCCCAGAGGTAAAAAGGAACGAACAGTCCCCTAGGCACATATCCGATCCATTGCTTTGGTTTCCAGGCATCTCTCCTCAGAGGAATGGATTTCAATAACAGCATATGGCTGTTTCTTGACTCACCCATCAGAACAAATCTCATCTACACATGGGAAACTTGCACGATGGAGCTGTGTGAAAGCCTCTCTTTAGGAGAACCCTTCAGGGCCCCAGTGCCACCGCTTCATTCCAAGGTCTCCATAGACACAAAATCATATTAGGACACATCCACGGGAGAGTCCATTTCAACTCAGCCTCCTCGGTTGCTCCACCAGATCCAGCAGATCTAACCTGTCTTGTTGCTTGCAGACAATTGGAATGCGAGATGGGCTACCCAGCCATCCATCCTTAGAAGCTTGCTCGGAATCGTTGTCCTGGAGCCAACCAACAGGTCTCAATTGTCCTGCAGAAGAATCTTTGCAGTTGGGAGCTTCTCACAACTCCCATCGTGGGAAAACCCGCATGGCCTCGTGATCCACGCCCCCCTTCAAGAAGGGGCCATCAGGGACAGAATGTCCAACCTGAGCGATCGTCTGATCCTCGCCCCTGACTTCAGATGCACGAGATCTAGATTCAGGTCTCACCCAGAAACCTAGGCCTAGCTTGGGTTCTCAGACTTCCGTCCTCAGACTACTGGCCCACAAGCCCTCCAGTTTGGCAATCCAGAACTACAGTGCAGCACTCTGCCTGCCCTCCAGAAGAAAAACATTGCCGTCTGGGGCTACCCAGAAACCCCAAATGAGAATCAACCTGCACGCCATTAGGCTGTACTCCAAATATATAGGCTGACCTGGGCACTAATGTCCTTCTGAGACAGCCTGAGTCTGGACCTCCTTGCCCCACCCAGACAACTGGCCGCACACTGAGCTTATATGACCTACCATGGCCTTTGGACTTCATCTCTTCTCAATCTCGGGTTCACGTTTCAGAACCTAGACATTATCTCCAATCACGGCCCGGGTTTGAAAATGATGCAGAAATCAGAACGCTTTCCCCATGGCAAGAAACCTTGTGGTTGGCATGTTGTCCAAGGTTCAGTGTACTTGAAACCAGTGTGGCCCATGAGGCCCCGCCCATGCTTTCGGGCCACATTGGTCACAAACACACATTGTGACCCTCAGCCTGAGCCCAGTCCTCAGGTAAGTCCTCTCAGTGACTGGATGGAGAGACAGCATATTGGGCTTGCCATGCACCTAGGCACCAATTTTAACCATAGTTCGGGTAGTCCCTTCACTCTTCCCCAGGGCTCTGATTTGGAATTCCTCTTTTGGTCGGACACCTGAGGTAACAAACCTAAAAGGAGTCCTCCCATCCCACAGATTGACGAAAAACTATTG
Source organism: Mustela putorius furo (assembly GCF_011764305.1). Taxonomy (NCBI): domain Eukaryota; kingdom Metazoa; phylum Chordata; class Mammalia; order Carnivora; family Mustelidae; genus Mustela; species Mustela putorius. Next base: position 55,652 of record NW_025421776.1, on the reverse strand, counting down.
GGATCGTGCCAAGTCCACCGAGAGCAAGATTCGTCCATGGCCCATGAGGCCTCCCCAACATTCCACGGCCATCGCTGATACAAAATCCAGAGACAAAAGCCTGAGCACGCGCCTCAGACTCGCTCATTCTTCATATCCTGAAGAGTTCTTCAGATAAGAACCTACACGTCACTCGAAGGCACCCAAATATATAGTCTAACTTGGGCACTAATGCACTGTCTGACAACCTGAGTCCGGTCTCGTGACCAACACCCAGACAGCTGACCGCACACTGAGCACATCAGACCCGCCACGGCCTTAGGTCATCATTTCTTACCTACCTTAGTTTTCAGTTTTCAAAACCTAGACCTTATCTCCAATCACTGCCCTGGGGTGACTATGATCCAAAAATCAGAACTCTTCCTTACCCAAGGCAAGAAACCATGTGGTTGGCATGTTGTCCATCGTTCAGTGTAGGAGAAACCAGCATTCACCCTGACGCCCGGCCCATTCTTGAGTGCGACGAGGGCATAAACACGCATTGTGACCCTCAGTGTGAGTCCTGTCCTCTAGTACGTCCTCTCAGTGACTGGACCATTAGATGTCATAATGGGCTTGACATGTTCCTAGGCCCCAATTTTTAACCAGATTTCTGGTTGTCCAGTCGCCCCTCCCAGGGCTCTACTCTGGAATCCCTCATTTGGTGGGACACCTGAGGTTGAAAAACAAAAACAAAACAAATCAATAACAACAGAACAACGGACTTCTACCATCCCACAGAATGACCCCAAACTCTTTGGACGGGGCCAAACCCCCAGAGAGTAAGACTCGTCCATTTCCCATGAAGTCACCCGGAAGATTACAACCCTGAGTGACACGATAACCAGAGATAAAAACTTGAGCAAGAGCCTCACACTCGCCATATTTTCATATCCCGAAGAGTTCTCCTCATGGTCTGTAGATCAGACCTGCCATACCTATGACCCGAAACATAAGCCGAGTTTGTGTTTTCTAACAACTGTCCAAACAGACCTGGCCTACACACCATACAGGCTCAGGCCCCTGGAGCCAAACCTGACGACTGTGCTTGCCCTCTCCAAGGGAATTGTGTGTGCCCATTCCAATGGCCACAACCCAACTAAGAGGATAAACCTCCAAAGTCCCTGAGGCCATCCCAATATTTGTGGCTTCCCAGGACAAACAGGGGCAATCTGGGCCCATCTGAGCACCTACCGGCACTCAGACCCGTAGACTGATGTCCCCAGAGGTAAAAAAGGAACGAACAGGCCCCTAGGCACATATCCGATCCAATGCTTTGGTTTCCAGGCATCTCTCCTCAGAGGAATGGATTTCAATAACAGCATATGGCTGTTTCTTGACTCACCCATCAGAACAAATCTCATCTACACATGGGAAACTTGCACGATGGAGCTGTGTGAAAGCCTCTCTTTAGGAGAACCCTTCTGGGCCCCAGTGCCACTGCTTCATTCCAAGGTCTCCATAGACATATTATCATATTAGGACACATCCACGGGAGAGTCCATTTCAACTCAGCCTCCTCGGTTGCTCCCCCAGATCCAGCAGATCTAACCTGTCTTGTTGCTTGCAGACAATTGGAATGCGAGATGGGCTACCCAGCCATCCATCCTTAGAAGCTTGCTCGGAATCGTTGTCCTGGAGCCAACCAACAGGTCTCAATTGTCCTGCAGAAGAATCTTTGCAGTTGGGAGCTTCTCAGAACTCCCATCGTGGGAAAACCCGCATGGCCTCGTGATCCACGCCCCCCTTCAAGAAGGGGCCATCAGGGACAGAATGTCCAACCTGAGCGATCGTCTGATCCTCGCCCTGACTTCAGATGCACGAGATCTAGATTCAGGTCTCACCCAGAAACCTAGGCCTAGCTTGGGTTCTCAGACTTCCGTCCTCAGACTACTGGCCCACAAGCCCTCCAGTTTGGCAATCCAGAACTACAGTGCAGCACTCTGCCTGCCCTCCAGAAGAAAAAAACATTGCTGTCTGGGGCTACCCAGAAACCCCAAATGAGATTCAACCTGCACGCCATTCGGCTGTACCCCAAATATATATAGGCTGACTTGGGCACTAATGCCCTTTCTGAGACAGCCTGAGTCTGGACCTCCTGGCCCCACCCAGACATCTGGCCAAACACTGAGCTCATATGACCTGCCATGGCCTTAGGACTTCATCTCTTCTCAATCTCTGGTTTCAGGCTTCAGAACCTAGACATTATCTCCAATCATGGCCCGGGTTTGAAAATGATGCAGAAATCAGAATGCTTTCCCCATGGCAAGAAACCTTGTTGTTGGCATGTTGTCCAAGGTTCAGTATACTTGAAACCAGTGTGGCCCATGAGGCCCCGCCCATGCTTGCGGGCCACATTGGTCACAAACACACATTGTGACCCTCAGCCTGAGCCCAGTCCTCAGGTAAGGCCTCTCAGTGGCTGGATGGAGAGACAGCATATTGGGCTTGCCATGCCCCTAGGCCCCAATTTTTAACCATAGTTCGGGTTGTCCCTTCACACTTCCCCAGGGCTCTCATTTGGAATTCCTCTTTTGGTCGGACACCTGAGGTAACAAACCTAAAAGGAGTCCTCCCATCCCACAGATTGACGAAAAACAATTGGGATCGGGCCAAGTCCACAGAGAGCAAGATTCGTCCATGGCCCATGAGGCCTCCCCAACATTCCACGGCCATCGCTGATACAAAATCCAGAGACAAAAGCCTGAGCACGCACCTCAGACTCGCTCATTCTTCATATCCTGAAGAGTTTTTCAGATAAGAACCTACACGTCACTCGCAGGCACCCAAAATATATAGTCTAACCTGGGCACTAATGCACTGTCTCACAACCTGAGCCCGGACGTCGTGACCAACACCCAGACAGCTGACCTCACACTGAGCACATCAGAACTGCCATGGCCTTAGGTCATCATCTCTTACCTACCTCAGCTTTCAGTCTTCAAAACCTAGACCTTATCTCCAATCACTGCCCAGGGGTGACTATGATGCAGAAATCAGAACTCTTCCTTACCCAAAGCAAGTAACCATGTGGTTGGCATGTTGTCCATCGTTCAGTGTAGGAGAAAAACCAGCTTTCACCCTGACGCCCCGCTCATTCTTGAGTGCGAATAGGGCATAAACACGCATTGTGACCCTCAGTGTGAGTCCTGTCCTCTAGTACGTCCTCTCAGTGGCTGGACCATTAGATGTCATAATGGGCTTGACATGTCCCTAGGCCCCAATTTTTAACCAGATTTCTGGTTGTCCAGTCGCCCCTCCCAGGGCTCTACTCTGGAATCCCTCATTTGCTGGGACACCTGAGGTTGAAAAACAAACCAGAACGAATCAATAACAACAGAACAACGGACTTTTTCCATCCCACAGAATGACCCCAAACTCTTTGGATGGGGCCAAACCCCCAGAGAGTAAGACTCGTCCATTTAACATTAAGTCACCCGGAAATTTCACGACCATGAGTGACACGATAACCAGAGATAAAACTTGAGCAAGAGCCTCACACTCGCCCTATTTTCATATCCCGAAGAGTTCTCCTCATGGTCTGTAGATCAGTCCTGCCACACCTATGACCCGAAACATAAGCCGAGTTTGTGTTTTCAGACAACTGTCCAAACAGCCCTGGCCTACACACCCTACAGGCTCAGGCCCCTGGAGCCAAACCTGACGACTGTGCCTGCCCTCGCCAAAGGAATTGTGTGTGCCCATTCCAATGGCCACAACCCAACTAAGAGGATAAACCTCCAAAGTCCCTGAGGCCATCCCAATATTTGTGGCTTCCCAGGACAAACAGGGGTAATCTGGGCCCATCTGAGCACCTACCTGCACTCAGACCCATAGACTGATGTCCCCAGAGGTAAAAAGGAAGGAACAAGCTCCTCTGCACCTATCGGATCCATTGATTTGTTTTCCAGGCATCTCTCCACAGAGGCCTGGATTTCAATAACAGCATATGGCTGTTTCTTGACTCACCCATCGAAACAACTCTCATCTACATATGGGAAACTTGCACGATGGAGCTGTGTGAAAGCCTGTCTTTAGGAGAACCCTTCAGGGCCCCAGTGTCACCGCTTCATTCCAAGGTCTCTATAGACACAAAATCATATTAGGACACATCCACGGGAGAGTCCATTTCAAGTCAGCCTCCTCGGTGGCTCCTTCAGATCCAGCAGACCTAACCTGTCTTGTTGCTTAGAGAAAATTGGAATGCGATGTGGGTACCCAGCCATCCATCGTTAGAACCCTGCTCGGAATCGTTGTCCTGGAGCCAACCAATAGGTCTCAATTGTCCTGCAGAAGTATCTTTGCAGTTGGGGCTTCTCAAAACTCCCATCATGGAAAAACCCCCATGGTCTCGTGATCCACACCCCCTTCAAGAAGGGGCATGAGGGACAGAATGTCCAACCTGAGCGATCGGCTGATCCTCGCCTTGACTTCAGACGCACGAGATCTCGATTCAGGTCTTTAGATTGTGCCTGCCATATCATCACTCAGAAACCTTGGCCTAGCTTGGGTTCTCAGACTTCCGTCCTCAGACTACTGTCCCAGAAGCCCTCCAGTTTGGCAATATAGAAATGCAATGCAGCACTCTGCCTACCGTCCAGAAGAAAAACATGGCCCTCTGGGGCTACCCAGAAACCCCCAATGAGGATCAACCAGCTGCACCCCAAATATATAGGCTGACTTGGGCACTAATTCCCATTCTGACAAGGCTGAGCCTGGACTTCCTGGTCCCACCCAGACAGCTGGCCGCACACTGAGCACATCGGCTCCGCCATGGCCTTAGGTCGTCATCTATTCTCAACTTCGTTTTTCAGGCTTCAGAACCTAGACCTTATCTCCAATCACTGCCCAGGGGTGACTGTGATGAAGAAATCAGAACTCTTCCTTACCCATGGCAAGAAACCTTGTGGTTGGCATGTTGTTCAACGTTCAGTGTAGGAGAAACCAGCATTCACCCTAGGGCCCCGCCCATTCTTGTGTGCGAGGAGGGCATAAACACGCATTGTGACCCTCAGCGTGAGTCCTGTCGTCTAGTACGTCCTCTCAGTGGCTGGACCATTAGATGTCATAATGGGCTTGCCATGTCCCTAGGCCCGAATTTTTAACCAGATTTCTGGTTGTCCAGTCGCCCCTCCCCAGGACTCTACTCTGGAATCCCTCATTTGGTGGGACACCTGTGGTTGAAAAACAAAACAACACAGAACAAACAACGATTTTTCTTCCATCCCACAGAATGACCCCAAACTCTTTGGACGAGGCCAAACCCCCAGAGAGTAAGACTCGTCCTTTTCCCTGAAGTCACCTGGAAATTTCAAGACTATGAGTGACACGATGTCCAGAGAGAAAAAACATGAGCAAGAGCCTCACACTCGCCCTTTTTTTATATCCCGAGGATTTCCTCACATCGTCTGTAGATCCGTCCTGCCATAAGTATGACCCTAAACATAAGCCGAGTTTGTGTTTTCAGACAACTGTCCAAACAGCCCTGGCCTACACAACCTACATGCTCTGGCCCCTGGAGCCAAACCTGACGACTGTGCTTGCCCTCTCCAAGGGAATTGTGTGTGCCCATTCCAATGGCCACAACCCTACTAAGAGGATAAACCTCCAAAGTCCCTGAGGCCATCCCAATATTTGTGGCTTCCCAGGACACAAAGGGGCAATCTGGGCCGATCTGAGCACCTACCTGCACTCAGACCCGTAGACTGATGTCCCCAGAGGTAAAAAGGAAGGAACAGGCTCCTATGCACCTATCGGATCCATTGATTTGTTTTCCAGGCATCTCTCCACAGAGGCCTGGATTTCAATAACAGCATATGGCTGTTTCTTGACTCACCCATCGAAACAAATCTCATCTACACATGGGAAACTTGCACGATGGATCTGTGTGAAAGCCTCTCTTTAGGATAACCCTTCAGGGCCCCAGTGCCACCGCTTCATTCCAAGGTCTCCATAGACACAAAATCATATTAGGACACATCCACGGGAGAGTCCATTTCAACTGAGCCTCATCGGTTGCTCCCCCAGATCCTGCAGATCTAACCTGTCTTGTTGATTGGAGACAATTGGAATGCGAGGTGGGCTACCCAGCCATCCATCCTTAGAACCCTGCTCAGAATCGTTGTCCTGGAGCCAACCAACAGGTCTCAATTGTCCTGCAGAAGAATCTTTGCATTTGGGAGCTTCTCACAACTCCCATCGTGGGAAAACCCCCATGGCCTCGTGATCCACCCCCCCTTCAAGAAGGGGCCATCAGGGACAGAATGTCCAACCTGAGCGATCGTCTGATCCTCGCCCTGACTTCAGATGCACGAGATCTCGATTCAGGTCTGTAGATTGTGCCTGCCACACATTCACCCAGAATCCTAGGCCTAGCTTGTGTTCTGAGACTTCCGTCCTCAGACTACTGGCCCACAAGCTCTCCATTTTGGCAATCCAGACTACAATGCAGCACTCTGTCTGCCCTCCAGAAGAAAAACATTTCCCTCGGGGGCTACCCAGAAACCCCAAATGAGGATCAGCCTGCTCGCCATTCAGCTGTACCCCAAATATATAGGCTGACCTGGGCACTAATGCCCTTTCTGACACAGACTGAGCCTGGACCTCCTGGCCCCACCCAGACAGCTGGCCGCACACTGAGCACATCGGACCCGCAATGGCCTTAGGATGTCATCTCTTCTCAATCTCGGTTTTCAGGCTTCAGAACCTAGAGCTTATCTCCAATCATGGCCCGGGTTTGAAAATGATGCAGAAACAGAACTCTTTCTTAATGGCAAGAAACCTTTTGGTTGGCATGTTTTCCAAGGTTCAGTGTAGTTGAAACCAGTGTGGCCCATGAAGCCCCGCCCATGCTTGCGGGCCACATTGGTCACAAACACACATTGTGACCCTCAGCCTGAGCCCAGTCCTCAGGTAAGTCCTCTCAGTGGCCAGATGGAGAGACAGCATATTGGGCTTGCCATGCCCCTAGGCCCCAATTTTTAACCATATTTCGGGTTGTCCCTTCAATCTTCCCCAGGGTACTGCATTGGAATTCCTCTTTTGGTGGGACACCTGAGTTAACAAACCTGAAAGGAGTCCTCCCATCCCACAGATTGACGAAAAACAATTGGGATCGGGCCAAATCCACAGAGAGCAAGATTCGTCCATGGCCCATGAGGCCTCCCAACATTCCACGGCCATCGCTGATACAAAATCCAGAGACAAAAGCCTGAGCACGCGCCTCACTCGCTCATTCTTCATATCCTGAAGAGTTCTTCAGATAAGAACCTACACGGCACTCGAATGCACCCAAAATATATAGTCTAACCTGGGCACTAATGCTCTGTCTGACAACCTGAGGCCCGACCTCGTGACCAACACCCAGACAGCTGACCGCACACTGAGCACATCAGACCCGCCATGGCCTTAGGTCATCATCTCTTCCCTACCTCAGTTTTCAGGCTTCAGAACTCTGAACTTATCTCCAACCACTGCCCAGGGGTGACTGTGATGCAGAAATCAGAACTCTTCCTTACCCATGGCAAGAAACCTTGTGGTTGGCATGTTGTCCAACGTTCAGTGTAGGAGAAACCAGCATTCACCCTGAGGCCCCGCCCATTCTTGAGTGCGACGAGGGCATAAAAACGCATTGTGACCCTCAGCGTGAGTCCTGTCCTCTAGTACGTCATCTCAGTGGCTGGAAGATTAGATTTCATAATGGGCTTGCCATGTCCCTAGGCCCGAATTTTTAACCAGATTTCTGGTTATCCAGTCGCCCCTCCCCAGGACTCTACTCTGGAATCCCTCATTTGGTGGGACACCTGAGGTTGAAAAACAAAACAAAACGAATCATCAACAACAGAACAACGGACTTCTTCCATCCCACAGAGTGACCCCAAACTCTTTGGACGGGGCCAAACCCCCAGAGAGTAAGACTCGTCCATTTCCCATGAAGTCACCCGGAAATTTCACGACCATGAGTGACACGATATCCAGAGACAAAAACTTGAGCAAGAGCCTCACACTCGCCCTTTTTTCATATCCCAAAGAGTTCTCCTCATGGTCTGTAGATCAGTCCTGCCATACCTATGACCCGAAACATAAGCCGAGTTTGTGTTTTCAGACAACTGTCCAAAAGGCCTGGCCTACACATCCTTCAGGGCCGCAGTGCCCCCGCTTCATTCCAAGGTCTCCATAGTCACAAAATCATATTAGGACACATCCACGGGAGAGTCCATTTCAACTCAGCCTCCTCGGTTGCTCCCCCAGATCTAGCAGATCTTACCTGTCTTGTTGCTTGGAGACAATTGGAATGCGAGGTGTGCTACCCAGTCATCAATCCTTAGAACCCTGCTCGGTATCATTGTCCCGGATCCAACCAAAAGGTCTCAATTGTCCTGCAGAAGAATCATTGCAGTTGGGAGCCTCTCACAACTCCCATCGTGGGATAACACCCATGGCCTCGTGATCCACCCCCCCTTCAAGTAGGGGCCATTAGGGACAGAAGGTCCAACGTGAGCGATTGTCTGATCCTCGCCCTGACTTCAGATGCACGAGATCTCGATTCAGGTCTGTAGATTGTGCCTGCCACACATTCACCCAGAATCCTAGGCCTAGCTTGGGTTCTGAGACTTCCGTCCTCAGACTACTGGCCCACAAGCTCTCCATTTTGGCAATCCAGACTACAATGCAGCACTCTGCCTGCCCTCCAGAAGAAAAACATTGCCCTCGGGGGCTACCCAGAAACCCCAAATGAGGATCAGCCTGCACGCCATTAGGCTGTACCCCAAATATATAGGCTGACCTGGGCACTAATGCCCTTTCTGACACAGACTGAGCCTGGACCTACTGGCCCCACCCAGACAGCTGGCCGCACACTGAGCACATCGGACCCGCCATGGCCTTAGGATGTCATCTCTTCTCAATCTCGGTTTTCAGGCTTCAGAACCTAGAGCTTATCTCCAATCATGGCCTGGGTTTGAAAATGATGCAGAAACAGAACTGTTTCCCAATGGCAAGAAACCTTTTGGTTGGCATGTTTTCCAAGGTTCAGTGTAGTTGAAACCAGTGTGGCCCATGAAGCCCCGCCCATGCTTGCGGGCCACATTGGTCACAAACACACATTGTGACCCTCGGCCTGAGCCCAGTCCTCAGGTAAGGCCTCTCAGTGGCCAGATGGAGAGACAGCATATTGAGCTTGCCATGCCCCTAGGCCCCAATTTTTAAACCATATTTCGGGTTGTCCCTTCAATCTTCCCCAGGGCTCTGCATTGGAATTCCTCTTTTGGTGGGACACCTGAGTTAACAAACCTGAAAGGAGTCCTCCCATCCCACAGATTGACTAAAAACAATTGGTATCGGGCCAAATCCAGTGAGAGCAAGATTCGTCCATGGCCCATGAGGCCTCCCCAACATTCCATGGCCATCGCTGATACAAAATCCAGAGACAAAAGCCTTAGCACGCGCCTCACTCGCTCATTCTTCATATCCTGAAGAGTTCTTCAGATAAGAACCTACACGGCACTCGAATGCACCCAAAATATATAATCTAACCTGGGCACTAATGCTCTGTCTGACAACCTGAGGCCGGGCCTCGTGACCAACACCCAGACAGCTGACCGCACACTGAGCACATCAGACCCGCCATGGCCTTAGGTCATCATCTCTTCCCTACCTCAGTTTTCAGGCTTCAGAACCCTGAACTAATCTCCAACCACTGCCCAGGGGTGACTGTGATGAAGAAATCAGAACTCTTCCTTACCCATGGCAAGAAACCTTGTGGTTGGCATGTTGTCCAACGTTCAGTGTAGGAGAAACCAGCATTCACCCTGAGGCCCCGCCCATTCTTGAGTGCGACGAGGGCATAAAAACGCATTGTGACCCTCAGCGTGAGTCCTGTCCTCTAGTACGTCATCTCAGTGGCTGGAAGATTAGATGTCATAATGGGCTTGACATGTCCCTAGGCCCCAATTTTTAACCAGATTTCTGGTTGTCCACTCGCCCCTCCTGAGGGCTCTACTCTGGAATCCCTCATTTGGTGGGACACCTGAGGTTGAAAAACAAAACAAAACGAATCATCAACAACAGAACAACGGACTTCTTCCATCCAACAGAATGACCCCAAACTCTTTGGACGGGGCAAAACCCCAGAGTGTAAGACTCCTCCATGTCCCATGAAGTCACCCGGAAATTTCACGACCATGACTGACACGATATCCAGAGACAAAAACTTAAGCAAGAGCCTCACACTCGCCCTTTTTTTCATATCCCGAAGGTTCTCCTCATGGTCTGTAGATCAGTCCTGCCATACCAAAGACCCGAAACATAAGCCGAGTTTGTGATTTCAGACAACTGTCCAAAGAGCCCTGGCCTACACACCCCACAGGCTCAGGCCCCTGGAGTCAAACCTGACGACTGTGCTTGCCCTCTCCAATGGAATTGTATGTACCCATTCCAATGGCCACAACCATATTAAAGAATAAAACTCCAAAGTTCCTGAGGCCATCCCAATATTTGTGGATTCCCTGGACAAACAGGGGCAATCTGGACCCATCTGAGCACGTACCTGCACTCAGACTCGTAGACTGATGTCCCCACAGGTAAAAAGGAATAGACACACCCCTACGCATCTATCAGATCCATTGCTTTGGTTTCCAGGATCTCTCCTCAGAGGCCTGGATTTCAATTACAGCATATGGCTTTTTCTTGACTCACCCATCAGAACAAATCTCATCTACACATGAGAAACTTGCACGATGGAGCTGTGTGAAAGCCTCTCTTTAGGAGAACCCTTCAGGGCCCCAGTGCCACCGCTTCATTCCAAGGTCTCCATAGACACAAAATCATATTAGGACACATCCACGGGAGAGTCCATTTCAACTCAGCCTCCTCGGTTGCTCCCCCAGATCTAGCAGATCTTACCTGTCTTGTTGCTTGGAGACAATTGGAATGCGAGGTGTGCTACCCAGTCATCAATCCTTAGAACCCTGCTCGGTATCATTGTCCCGGATCCAACCAAAAGGTCTCAATTGTCCTGCAGAAGAATCATTGCAGTTGGGAGCCTCTCACAACTCCCATCTTGGGATAACACCCATGGCCTCGTGATCCACCCCCCCTTCAAGTAGGGGCCATTAGGGACAGAAGGTCCAACGTGAGCGATTGTCTGATCCTCGCCCTGACTTCAGATGCACGAGATCTCGATTCAGGTCTGTAGATTGTGCCTGCCACACATTCACCCAGAATCCTAGGCCTAGCTTGGGTTCTGAGACTTCCGTCCTCAGACTAGTGGCCCACAAGCTCTCCATTTTGGCAATCCAGACTACAATGCAGCACTCTGCCTGCCCTCCAGAAGAAAAACATTGCCCTCGGGGGCTACCCAGAAACCCCAAATGAGGATCAGCCTGCACGCCATTAGGCTGTACCCCAAATATATAGGCTGACCTGGGCACTAATGCCCTTTCTGACACAGACTGAGCCTGGACCTACTGGCCCCACCCGGACAGCTTGCCGCACACTGAGCACATCGGACCCGCCATGGCCTTAGGATGTCATCTCTTCTCAATCTCGGTTTTCAGGCTTCAGAACCTAGAGCTTATCTCCAATCATGGCCTGGGTTTGAAAATGATGCAGAAACAGAACTGTTTCCCAATGGCAAGAAACCTTTTGGTTGGCATGTTTTCCAAGGTTCAGTGTAGTTGAAACCAGTGTGGCCCATGAAGCCCCGCCCATGCTTGCGGGCCACATTGGTCACAAACACACATTGTGACCCTCGGCCTGAGCCCAGTCCTCAGGTAAGGCCTCTCAGTGGCCAGATGGAGAGACAGCATATTGAGCTTGCCATGCCCCTAGGCCCCAATTTTTAAACCATATTTCGGGTTTGTCCCTTCAATCTTCCCCAGGGCTCTGCATTGGAATTCCTCTTTTGGTGGGACACCTGAGTTAACAAACCTGAAAGGAGTCCTCCCATCCCACAGATTGACTAAAAACAATTGGGATCGGGCCAAATCCAGTGAGAGCAAGATTCGTCCATGGCCCATGAGGCCTCCCCAACATTCCATGGCCATCGCTGATACAAAATCCAGAGACAAAAGCCTGAGCACGCGCCTCACTCGCTCATTCTTCATATCCTGAAGAGTTCTTCAGATAAGAACCTACACGGCACTCGAATGCACCCAAAATATATAATCTAACCTGGGCACTAATGCTCTGTCAGACAACCTGAGGCCGGGCCTCGTGACCAACACCCAGACAGCTGACCGCACACTGAGCACATCAGACCCGCCATGGCCTTAGGTCATCATCTCTTCCCTACCTCAGTTTTCAGGCTTCAGAACCCTGAACTAATCTCCAACCACTGCCCAGGGGTGACTGTGATGAAGAAATCAGAACTCTTCCTTACCCATGGCAAGAAACCTTGTGGTTGGCATGTTGTCCAACGTTCAGTGTAGGAGAAACCAGCATTCACCCTGAGGCCCCGCCCATTCTTGAGTGCGACGAGGGCATAAAAACGCATTGTGACCCTCAGCGTGAGTCCTGTCCTCTAGTACGTCATCTCAGTGGCTGGAAGATTAGATGTCATAATGGGCTTGACATGTCCCTAGGCCCCAATTTTTAACCAGATTTCTGGTTGTCCACTCGCCCCTCCTGAGGGCTCTACTCTGGAATCCCTCATTTGGTGGGACACCTGAGGTTGAAAAAACAAAACAAAAACGAATCATCAACAACAGAACAACGGACTTCTTCCATCCCACAGAATGACCCCAAACTCTTTGGACGGGGCAAAACCCCAGAGTGTAAGACTCCTCCATGTCCCATGAAGTCACCCGGAAATTTCACGACCATGACTGACACGATATCCAGAGACAAAAACTTAAGCAAGAGCCTCACACTCGCCCTTTTTTCATATCCCGAAGGTTCTCCTCATGGTCTGTAGATCAGTCCTGCCATACCAAAGACCCGAAACATAAGCCGAGTTTGTGATTTCAGACAACTGTCCAAAGAGCCCTGGCCTACACACCCCACAGGCTCAGGCCCCTGGAGTCAAACCTGACGACTGTGCTTGCCCTCTCCAAAGGAATTGTATGTACCCATTCCAATGGCCACAACCATATTAAAGAATAAACCTCCAAAGTTCCTGAGGCCATCCCAATATTTGTGGATTCCCTGGACAAACAGGGGCAATCTGGACCCATTTGAGCACGTACCTGCACTCAGACTCGTAGACTGATGTCCCCACAGGTAAAAAGGAATAGACACACCCCTACGCATCTATCAGATCCATTGCTTTGGTTTCCAGGATCTCTCCTCAGAGGCCTGGATTTCAATTACAGCATATGGCTTTTTCTTGACTCACCCATCAGAACAAATCTCATCTACACATGAGAAACTTGCACGATGGAGCTGTGTGAAAGCCTCTCTTTAGGAGAACCCTTCAGGGCCCCAGTGCCACCGCTTCATTCCAAGGTCTCCATAGACACAAAATCATATTAGGACACATCCACGGGAGAGTCCATTTCAACTCAGCCTCCTCGGTTGCTCCCCCAGATCCAGCAGATCTAAAATTCTTGTTGCTTGGAGACAATTGGAATGCGAGGTGGGCTACCCAGCCATCCATCATTAGAACTCTGCTCGGAATCGTTGTCCTGGAGCCAACCAACAGGCCTCAATTGACCTGCAGAAGAATCTTTGCATTTGGGAGCTTCTCACAACTCACATCGTGGGAAAACCGCCATGGCCTCGTGATCCACCCCCCCTTCAAGAAGGGGCCATCAGGGACAGAATGTCCAACCTGAGCGATCGTCTGATCCTCGCCCTGACTTCAGATGCACGAGATATCGATTCAGGTCTGTAGTTTGTGCCTGCCATATCCTCAACCAGAATCCTAGGCCTAGCTTGGGTTCTGAGACTTCCGTCCTCAGACTACTGGCCCACAAGCCCTCCAGTTTGGCAATGCAGACTACAATGCAGCACTCTGCCTGCCCTCCAGAAGTAAAACATTGCCCATTGGGCTTACCCAGACACCCCCAATGAGGACCAACCTGCACGGAATTCGGCTGTAACCCAAATATATAGGCTGACCTGGGCAGTAATGCCCTTTCTGACACAGCTGAGCCTGGTCCTCCTGGCCCCACCCAGACAGCTGGTCGCACACTGAGCACATCGGACCCGTCATGGCCTTAGGTCGTCATCAAACACACCTTGTGACCCTCAGCCTGAGCCCAGTCCTCAGGTAAGGCCTCTCAGTAGCTGGATGGAGAGACAGCATATTGGGCTTGCCATGCCCTTAGGCCCCAATTTTTAACCATAGTTCGGGTTGTTCCTTCACTCTACCCCAGGGCTCTGCTTTGGAATTCCTCTTTTGGTGGGACACCTGAGGTAACAACATGAAAGGAGTCCTCCCATCCCACAGATTGACGAAAAACAATTGGGATCGGGCCAAATCCACAGAGAGCAAGATTCGTACATAGCCCATGAGGCCTCCCCAACATTCCACGGCCATAGCTGATACAAAATCCAGAGACAAAAGCCTGAGCACGCGCCTCAGACTCGATCATTCTTCATATCCTGAAGAGTTCTTCAGATAAGAACGTACACGACACTCGAATGCACCCAAAATATATAGTCTAACCTGGGCACTAATGCACTGTCTGACAACCTGAGGCCGGACCTCGTGACCAACACCCAGACAGCTGACCACACACTGAACACATCAGACCCGCCATGGCCTTAGGTCATCATCTCTTCCCTACCTAGTTTTCAGGCTTCAGAATCTAGACCGTATTTCCAGTCACTGCCCAGGGGTGACTGTGATGCAGAAATCAGAACTCTTCCTTACCCATGACAAGAAACCTTGTGGTTGGCATTTTGTCCTACGTTCAGTGTAGGAGAAAGCAGCATTTACCCTGAGGCCCCGCCCATTCTTGTGTGCGAAGAGGGCATAAAAACGCATTGTGACCCTCAGCGTGAGTACTCTCCTCTAGTACGTCCTCTCCGTGGCTGGACCATTGGATGTCATAAAGGGCTTGACATGTCCCAAGGCCCCAATTTTTAACCAGATTTCTGGTTATCCAGTCGCCCCTCCCCAGGGCTCTACTCTGTAATCCCTCATTTGGTTTGACACCTGAGTTTGAAAATCAAAAGAAAACAAATCAACACTTTCTGGCCTGCCAGGTCTCTGTGGATAAGTCAGCTGCCAATCTAATATTTTTACCATTGTATGTTACAGACTTCTTTTCCCGGGCTGCTTTCAGGATTTTCTCTTTGTCATTGAGACTTGTAAATTTTACTATTAGGTGACGGGGTGTGGGCCTATTCTTATTGATTTTGAGGGGCATTCTCTGAACCTCCTGAATTTTGATGCTCGTTCCCTTTGCCATAGTGGGGAAATTCTCCCCAATAATTCTCTCCAGTATACCTTCTGCTCCCCTCTCACTTTCTTCTTCTTCTGGAATCCCAATTATTCTAATGTTGTTTCGTCTTATGGTGTCACTTATCTCTCGAATTCTCCCCTCGTGGTCCAGTAGCTGTTTGTCCCTCTTTTGATCAGCTTCTTTATTCTCTGTCATTTGGTCTTCTATATCACTAATTCTTTCTTCTGCCTCATTTATCCTAGCAGTGAGAGCCTCCATTTTTGATTGCACCTCATTAATAGCTTTTTTGATTTCAACTTGCAAACGACATATCAGATAAAGGACTAGTGTCCAGAATCTATAAAGAACTTAGCAAACTCAACACCCAAAGAACAAATAATCCAATCAAGAAATGGGCAGAAGACATGAACAGACATTTCTGCAAAGAAGACATCCAGATGGCCAACAGACACATGAAAAAGTGCTCCATATCACTCGGCATCAGGGAAATACAAATCAAAACCACAATGAGATATCACCTCACACCAGTCAGAATGGCTAAAATCAACAAGTCAGGAAATGACAGATGCTGGCGAGGATGCGGAGAAAGGGGAACCCTCCTACACTGTTGGTGGGAATGCAAGCTGGTGCAGCCACTCTGGAAAACAGCATGGAGGTTCCTCAAAATGTTGAAAATAGAACTGCCCTATGACCCAGCAATTGCACTATTGGGTATTTACCCTAAAGATACAAATGTAGTGATCCAAAGGGACACTTGCACCCGAATGTTTATAGCAGCAATGTCCACAATAGCCAAACTATGGAAAGAACCTAGATGTCCATCAACAGATGAATGGATCAAGAAGATGTGGTATATATACACAATGGAATACTATGCAGCCATCAAAAGAAATGAAATCTTGCCATTTGCAACAACATGGATGGAACTAGAGCGTATCATGCTTAGCGAAATAAGTCAAGCAGAGAAAGACAACTATCATATGATCTCCCTGATATGAGGAAGTGGTGATGCAACATGGAGGCTTAAGTGGGTAGAAGAATAAATGAAACAAGATGGGATTGGGAGGGAGACAAACCATAAGTGACTCTTAATCTCACAACAAACTGAGGGTTGCTGGGGGGAGGGGGTTTGGGAGAAGGGGGTGGGATTATGGACATTGGGGAGGGTATGTGATTTGGTGAGTGCTGTGAAGTGTGTAAACCTGGTGATTCACAGACCTGTACCCCTGGGGATAAAAATATATGTTTATAAAAAATAAAAAATTAAAAAAAAAAAAAAAAAAAAAAAAAAAAAAGAAAACAAATCAACAAAAACAGAGCAACGGACTTCTTCCATCCCACAGAATGACCCCAAACTCTTTGGACGGGGCCAAACCCCCAGAGAGTAAGACTCGTCCATTTCCCATGAAGTCACCCGGAAATTTCACGACCATGAGTGGCACGATATCCAGAGACAAAAACTTGAGCAAGAGCCTCACACTCGCCCTTTTTTCATATCCCAAAGAGTTCTCCTCATGGTCTGTAGATCAGTCCTGCCATACCTATGACCCGAAACATAAGCCGAGTTTGTGTTTTCAGACAACTGTCCAAAAAGCCGTGGCCTACACATCCTTCAGGGCCGCAGTGCCACCGCTTCATTCCAAGGTCTCCATAGACACAAAATCATATTAGGACACATCCACGGGAGAGTCCATTTCAACTCATCCTCCTCGGTTGCTCCCCCAGATCTAGCAGATCTTACCTGTCTTGTTTCTTGGAGACAATTGGAATGCGAGGTGTGCTACCCAGTCATCAATCCTTAGAACCCTGCTCGGTATCATTGTCCCGGATCCAACCAAAAGGTCTCAATTGTCCTGCAGAAGAATCATTGCAGTTGGGAGCCTCTCACAACTCCAATCGTGGGAAAACACCCATGGCCTCGTGATCCACCCCCCCTTCAAGTAGGGGCCATCAGGGACAGAATGTCCAACGTGAGCGATCGTCTGATCCTCGCCCTGACTTCAGATGCACGAGATCTCGATTCAGGTCTGTAGATTGTGCCTGCCACACATTCACCCAGAATCCTAGGCCTAGCTTGGGTTCTGAGACTTCCGTCCTCAGACTAGTGGCCCACAAGCTCTCCATTTTGGCAATCCAGACTACAATGCAGCACTCTGCCTGCCCTCCAGAAGAAAAACATTGCCCTCGGGGGCTACCCAGAAACGCCAAATGAGGATCAGCCTGCACGCCATTAGGCTGTACCCCAAATATATAGGCTGACCTGGGCACTAATGCCCTTTCTGACACAGACTGAGCCTGGACCTACTGGCCCCACCCAGACAGCTGGACGCACACTGAGCACATCGGACCCGCCATGGCCTTAGGACGTCATCTCTTCTCAATCTCGGTTTTCAGGCTTCAGAACCTAGAGCTTATCTCCAATCATGGCCCGGGTTTGAAAATGATGCAGAAACAGAACTATTTCCCATTGGCAAGAAACCTTTTGGTTGGCATGTTTTCCAAGGTACAGTGTAGTTGAAACCAGTGTGGCCCATGAAGCCCCGCCCATGCTTGCGGGCCACATTGGTCACAAACACACATTTTGACCCTCAGACTGAGCCCAGTCCTCAGGTAAGGCCTCTCAGTGGCCAGATGGAGAGACAGCATATTGAGCTTGCCATGCCCCTAGGGCCCAATTTTTAAACCATATTTCGGGTTGTCCCTTCAATCTTCCCCAGGGCTCTGCATTGGAATTCCTCTTTTGGTGGAACACCTGAGTTAACAAACCTGAAAGGAGTCCTCCCATCCCACAGATTGACGAAAAACAATTGGGATCGGGCCAAATCCAGAGAGAGCAAGATTCGTCCATGGCCCATGAGGCCTCCCCAACATTCCATGACCATCGCTGATACAAAATCCAGAGACAAAAGCCTGAGCACGCGCCTCACTCGCTCATTCTTCATATCCTGAAGAGTTCTTCAGATAAGAACCTACACGGCACTCGAATGCACCCAAAATATATAGTCTAACCTGGGCACTAATGCTCTGTCTGATAACCTGAGGCCGGACCTCGTGACCAACACCCAGACAGCTGACCGCACACTGAGCACATCAGACCCGCCATGGCCTTAGGTCATCATCTCTTCCCTACCTCAGTTTTCATGCTTCAGAACCCTGAACTTATCTCCAACCCCTGCCCAGGGGTGACTGTGATGCAGAAATCAGAACTCTTCCTTACCCATGGCAAGAAACCTTGCGGTTGGCATGTTGTCCAACGTTCAGTGTAGGAGAAACCAGCCTTCAGCCTGACGCCATGCCCATTCTTGAGTGCGATGAGGGCATAAAAACGCATTGTGACCCTCAGCGTGTGTCCTGTCCTCTAGTACGTCCTCTCAGTGGCTGGAAGATTAGATGTCATAATGGGCTTGACATGTCCCTAGGCCCCAATTTTTAACCAGATTTCTGGTTGTCCACTCGCCCCTCCCGAGGGCTCTACTCTGAAATCCCTCATTTGGTGGGACACCTGAGGTTGAAAAACAAAACAAAACGAATCATCAACAATAGAACAACGGACTTCTTCCATCCCACAGAATGACCCCAAACTCTTTGGACGGGGCCACCCCAGAGAGTAAGACTCTCCATGTCCCATGAAGTCACCCGGAAATTTCACGACCATGAGTGACACGATATCCAGAGACAAAAACTTGAGCAAGAGCCTCACACTCGCCCTTTTTTCATATCCCAAAGAGTTCTCGAAACATAAGCCGAGTTTGTGTTTTCAGACAACTGTCCAAACAGAACTGGCCTACACACCCCACAGGCTCAGGCCGCTGGAGTCAAACCTGACGACTGTGCTTGCCCTCTCCAATGGAATTGTATGTGCCCATTCCAATGGCCACAACCATATTAAAGAATAAACCTCCAAAGTTCCTGAGGCCATCCCAATATTTGTGGCTTCCCTGGACAAACAAGGGCAATCTTGGCCCATCTGAGCACGTACCTGCACTCAGACCCTTAGACTGATGTCCCCACAGTTAAAAAGGAAGAGATAGGCCCCAACGCAGCTATCGGATCCATTGCTTTGGTTTCCAGGCATCTCTCCTCAGAGGCCTGGATTTCAATTACAGCATATGGCTTTTTCTTGACTCACCCATCAGAACAAATCTCATCTACACATGGGAAACTTGCACGATGGAGCTGTGTGAAAGCCTCTCTTTAGGAGAACCCCTCAGGGCCCCATTGCCACTGCTTCATTCCAAGGTCTCCATAGACACAAAATCATATTAGGACACATCCACGGGAGAGTCCATTCCATTAACTCAGCCTCCTCGGTTGCTCCACCCGATCCAGCAGATCTAACTTGTCTTGTTGCTAGGAGACAATTGGAATGTGAGGTGGCCTACCCCGCCATCCATCCTTAAAACCCTGCTCGGAATCGTTCGCCTGGAGCCAACCAACAGGCCTCAATTGACCTGCAGAAGAATCTTTGCAGTTGGGAGCTTCTCACAACTCCCATCGTGGGAAAACCCCCATGGCCTCGTGATCCACCCCCCCTTTAAGAAGGGGCCATCAGGGACAGAATGTCCAACCTGAGCGATCGTCTGATCCTCGCCATGACTTCAGATGCATGAGATCTCGATTCAGGTCTGTAGATTGTGCCTGTCATATCCTCACTCAGAAACCTAGGCCTAGCTTGGGTTCTCAGACTTCCATCCTCAGACTACTGGCCCACAAGCCCTCCAGTTTGACAATCCAGAATTATAATGCAGCACTCTGCCTGCACTCCAGAAGAAAAACATTGCCCTCTGGGGCTGCCCAGAAACCCCCAATGAGGATCAATCTGCACGGCATTTGGCTGTACCCGAAATATGTAGTCTGATCTGGGCACTAATGCCCTTTCTGACACAGCCTGAGCCTGGACGTTCGGGCCCCCCCCCAGACAGATGGCCGAACACTGAGCACATCGGACCCGTCATGGCCTTAGTTCGTCATCTCTTCTCAAACTCGGTTTTCAGGCTTCAGAACCTAGACCTTATCTCCAATCACGGCCCGGGTTTGAAAATGATGCAGAAATCAGAACTCTTTCCCCATGGCAAGAAACCTTGTGGTTGGCAAGTTGTCCAAGGTTCAGTGTAGTTGAAAACAGTGTGGCCCATGAGGCCCCGCCCATGCTTGCAGGCCACATTGGTCTCAAACACACATTGTGACCCTCAGACTGAGCCCAGTCCTCAGGTAAGGCCTCTCAGTGGCTGGATAGAGAGATAACATACTGGGCTTGCCATGCCCCTAGGCCCCAAATTTTATCCAGAGTTGGGGTTGTCCCTTCACTCTTCCCCAGGGCTCTGCTTTGGAATTCCTCTTTTGGTGGGACACCTGAGGTAACAAACCTGAAAGGAGTACTCCCATCTCACAGATTGACGCAAAACAATTGGGATCGGGCAAAATCCACAGAGAGCAAGAATCGTACATGGCCCATGAGGCCTTCCCAACATTCCATGGCCATTGCTGATACAAAATCCAGAGACAAAAGCCTGAGCCCGCCCCGCAGATTCGCTCATTCTTCATATCCTGAAGAGTTCTTCAGATCAGAACATACACGGCACTCGAATGCACCCAAAAAATATAGTCTAACCTGGGCACTAATGCTCTGTCTGACAACCTGAGGCCGGACCTCGAGACCAACACCCAGACAGCTGACCGCACACTGAGCACATCAGACCCGCAATGACCTTAGGTCATCTTCTCTTCCCTACCTCAGTTTTCAGGCTTCAGAATCTAGACCTTATCTCCATTCACGGCCCAAGGGTGACTGTGATGCAGAAATCAGAACTCTTCCTTACCCATGGCAAGAAACCTTGTGGTCGGCATGTTGTCCAAAGTTCAGTGTAGGAGAAACCAGCATTCAGCCTGAGGCCCCGCCCATTTTTGAGTGCAACGAGGGCATAACACGCATTGTGACCCTCAGCGTGAGTCCTGTCTTCTAGTACGTCCTCTCAGTGGCTGGATCATTAGATGTCATAATGGGCTTGACATGTCCCTAGGCCCCAATTTTTAACCAGATTTCTGGTTGTCCAGTCGCCCCTCCCCAGGGCTCTACTCTGGAATCCCTCATTTTGTGGGACACCTGAGGTTGAAAAACAAAACAAAAAAATCATCAACAACAGAACAACGGACTTCTTCCATCCCACAAAATGTCCCCAAACTCTTTGGACGGGGCCAAACCTCCAGAGAATAAGACTCGTCCATTTCCCATGAAGTCACCCGGAAATTTCACGACCATGAGTGACACGATATCCAGAGACAAAAACTTGAGCAAGAGCCTCACTCTCGCCCTTTTTTCATATCCCGAAATGTTCTCCTCATGGTCTGTAGATCTGTCCTGCCATACCTATGTCCCGAAACATAAGCCGTCTTTGTGTTTCAGAAACTGTCCAAACAGCCCTGGCCTACACACCCCACAGGCTCAGGCCCCTGGAGCCAAACCAGACGACTGTGCTTGCCCTCTCCTAGGGAATTGTATGTGCCCATTCCAATGGCCACAACCCTACTAAAATGATAAACCTCCAAAGTCCCTCAAGCCATCCCAATAGTGGTGGCTTCCCAAGACAAACAGAAGTAATCTGAGCCCATCTGAGAACCTACCTGCACTCAGACTTTTAGACTGATATCCCCAGAGTTTAAAAGGAACGAACAGGCCCCTAGGCCCTAATCGTATCCATTGCTTTTGTTTCCAGGCATCTCTCCTCAGAGGCCTGGATTTCAGTACCAGCATATGGCTGTTTCTTGACTCACCCACCAGAAGAAATCTCATCTACACATGGGAAACTTGCACGTGGGAGTGATGTCAAAGCCTCTGTTTAGGAGAACCCTTCATGGCCCCCGTGCCACCGCGTCATTCCAATGTATCCATAGACAAAAGCACATTAGGAGTCATCCACAGGAGAGTCCATTTCAACTCAGCGTATTCGGTTGCTCTGCGAGATCCAGCAGATCTAACTTGTCTTGTTCCTAGGAGACAATTTGAATGCGAGGTGGGCTACCCAGCCATCCATCCTTAGAACCCTGTCGGAATCGTCAGCCTGGAGCCAACCAACAGGTCTCAATTGTCCTGCAGAAGAATCTTTGAACTGGGAGCTTCTCACAACTCCCATCGTGAGAAAACACCCATGGCTTCCTGATCCCCCCTCTTCATGAAGTGGACCTCAGGGATTTAAGGTCCAACCTGAGCGATCTTCTGATCCTCACCATGACTTCAGATGCACGAGATCTCGGTTCAGATCTGTAGATTGTGCCTGCCATGTCCTCACCCAGAAACCTAAGCCCTCTTGTGTCCTCAGACTTCCATCCTCACTAATGGCCCACAAGCCCTCCAGTTTTGCAATCCAGAATTATAATGCAGCACTCTGCCTGACCTCCAGAAGAAAAACATTGCCTTCTGGGGCTACCCAGAAACCCCAAATGAAGATCAACCTGCACGCCACTTGGCTGTACCCAAAATATATAGGCTGACCTGGGCAATAATGCCCTTTGTGACAGAGGCTGAGCCTGGACCTCCTGGCCCCACCCATACAGCTGGCCGCTCACTGAGCACATCGGACCAGCCATTGCCTTAGGTCGTTATCTCTTCCCAGCCTCGGATTTCAGGATTTAGAACCTAGACCTTATTTCCAATCACTTCCCATGTTTGAAAATGATGCAGAAATCAGAACTCTTTCCCGATGGCAAGAAACCTTGTGTTAGGCTAGTTGTATAATGTTCAGTGTAGTGGATACCAGTGTGTCCAATGTGGCCCGCCATTGCTCGCGAGCCACATAGGTGGCAAACACACATTGTGACCCTCAGCCTGAGCCCAGTCCTCAGGTAAGGCCTCTAAGTGGCTGGATGAAGAGACAGCATACTGGGCTTGCCATGCCCCTAGGCCCCAATTTTTAACCATAGTTCGGGTTGTCCCTTCACTCTTCCTTAGGGCTCTGCTTTGGAACTCCTCTTTTGGTGGGACACCTGAGATAACAACCCTGAAAGGAGTCCTCCATCCAACAGATTGACGAAAAACAATTGGGATCGCGCCAAATCCACAGAGAGCAAGATTCGTCCATGGCCTATGAGGCCTCCTCGACATTCCACGGCCATCTCTGAAACAAAATCCAGAGACAAAAGCCTGAGCAAGCGCCTCAGACTCGCACTATCTTCATATCCTGAAGATGTCTTCTCATGGTTTGTAGATCGGGCCTGCCATACCTACGTCCCCAAACATAAGATGAGTTTGTGTTTTCAGACTTCTGTCCTCAAAGTCCTGGGCCACACACCATCCATTCTGGGGACCCTGGAGCCACACATTAGGACTGTGCCTACCCAATCCATGGGAATTCTGTCCATTCTGTCCATTCCATTGTCCAAAATCGTACAAATTAGGAGAACCCTCCAAAGTCTCTGAGGCCATCCCAATAGTATTGGTCGCCCGGGACAAAAAAGGTCAGTCTGACACCAGCTGAGCATCTAAATCCACTAATACCCTAGATGGATGTCCCCAGAGAAGAAGATTGAACCAGACAGGACCCTAGGCCAAAATCGGATCCAATGCTTTGGTTTACAGGCATGTCTCCTCAAAAGCCTGGATTCCAATACCAGCATTGGTGTTTTCCTGAGGCACCCATCAAAACAAAACTCGTCTCCACAAGGAAACTTGTGCATGGGAGCTATGTCAAAAGCTTAGGAGAATACTTCAGGGTCCCGGTGCCACCGCCCCATTCCAAGGCCCTTATGGACACAAACACACATTAGACCCATCCTCAGGAAAGTCCATTTCAACTCAGCCACCCCGGTTGCTCCCGCAGAGCCATCAGATCTAAACTGTCTTGTCGCTAGGAGACAATTGGAATGCGAGGCGGGCTTCCCAGACATCCATCCTCGAACGTTGGTCTGCACTCATCCATATGGGATGTCCTGGAGCTGTCCAACAGGTCTCAATTGTCCCGCAGAAGGAATCCTAGGAGGGGGCATCCCACCACTCCAAACGTGGGAAAACCTCCATGGCCTCGAGATTCGGCTCCCTTTATGAAGGGCCCGTCATGAACAGAAAATCCAAGCTGAGCCAACGTCTGATCCTCGCTCTGACTTCAGATGCATGAGATATTGCCTCAGATCTTCAGGGGGTTCATGCCGTGCCCTCGCCCTGAAACCCAAGTCTAGCTGTCCCTAGGACCCAATTTTAACCAGATTTCTGGTTTTCCAATCGCCCCTCCCCAGGGCTCTATTCTGGAATCACTCATTTGGTGGGACCCCTGAGTTTGAAAAACAAAACTATACAAAACAACAACAACAATAAACGGACTTCTTCCGTCCCACAGAATGACCCCAAACTCTTTGGATTAGGCCAAACCCCCAGGTAGTAAGACTCGCCCATTTCCCATGAAGTCACCCGGAAATTTCATGACCACGAATGGCATGATATCCAGAGATAAATACTTGAGCAAGAGCCTAACACTCGCCCTTTTTTCATATCCCGAAGAGTTCACCTCATGGTCTGTAGATCAGTCCTGCTATACCTATGACCCGAAACATAAGCCGTGTTTCTGTTTTCAGACAACTGTCCCAAAAGCTCTGGCCTACACACCCTACAGCCTCAGGCCCCTGAGGCCAAACCTGAAGACTGTGCTTGCCCTCTCCAAGGGAATTGTATGTGCCCATTCCAATGGCCACAACCCTACTAAGAGGATAAACCTCCATAATTCCTGAGGCCATCCCAATATTTGTGGCTTCCCAGGACAAACAGGGGCAATCGGAGCCCATCTGAGCACCTACGTGCACTCAGACCCTTGGACTGATATCCCCAGA
This sequence comes from Mustela putorius furo, assembly GCF_011764305.1. Lineage (NCBI taxonomy): Eukaryota > Metazoa > Chordata > Mammalia > Carnivora > Mustelidae > Mustela > Mustela putorius. Next base: position 30,471 of record NW_025421776.1, on the reverse strand, counting down.
GGTAATAAGGAACGAACATGCCCCTAGGCACCTATCGGATCCATTGCTTTGGTTTCGAGGCATCTCTCCTCAGGGGCCTGGATTTCAATAACAGCATATGGCTGTTTCTTGACTCACCATCAGAACAAATCTCATCTACACATGGGAAACTTGCACGATGGAGCTGTGTGAAAGCCTCTCTTTAGGAGAACCCTTCAGGGCCCCAGTGCCACCGCTTCATTCCAAGGTCTCCATAGACACAAAATCATATTAGGTCACAACCACGGGAGAGTCCATTTTAACTCAGCCTCCTCGGTTGCTCCCCCCAGATCCAGCAGATCTGACCTGTCTTGTTGCTTGGAAACAATTGGAATGCGAGGTAGGCTACCCAGCAATCCATCCTTAGAACCCTGCTCGGAATCGTTGTCCTGGAGCCAACCAACAGGTCTCAATTGTCCGGCAGAGGAATCTTTGCATTTGGGACCTTCTCACAACTCCCATCGTCGGAAAACCCCCATGGCATCGTGATCCCCCCCCCTTCAAGAAGGGGCCCTCAGGGACAGAGGGTCCAACCTGAGCGATCGTCTGATCCTCGCCCTGAATTTAGATGCACGAGATTTAGATTCAGGACTGTAGATTGTGCCTGCCATATCCTCACCCAGAAACCTAGGCCTAGCTTGGGTTCTCAGACTTCCGTCCTCAGACTACTGGCCCACAAGCCCTCCAATTTGGCAATTCAGTCCTACAATGCAGCACTCTGCCTGCCCTCCAGAAGAAAAACATTGCCCTATGGGGCTACCCTGAAACCCCCAATGAGGATCAACCTGCACGGCATTTGGCTGTACCCGAAATATATAGGCTAATCTGGGCACTAATGCCCTTTCTGACAAATCCTGAGCGGGGACCTCCTGGCCCCACCCAGACAGATGGCCGCACACTGAGCACATCGGACCCGTCATGGCCTTAGGTCTTCATCTCTTCTCAAACTCGGTTTTCAGGCTTCAGAACCTAGACCTTATCTCCAATCACGGCCCGGGTTTGAAAATGATGCAGAAATCAGAACTCTTTCCCCATGGCAAGAAACCTTGTGGTTGGCAAGTTGTCCAAGGTTCAGTGTAGTTGAAAACAGTGTGGCCCATGAAGCCCCGCCCATGCTTGCAGGCCACATTGGTCACAAACACACATTGTTACCCTCAGCCTGAGCTCAGTCCTCAGGTAAGGCCTCTCAGTGGCTGGATAGAGAGATAACATACTGGGCTTGCCATGCCCCTAGGCCCCAAATTTATCCAGAGTTTGGGTTGTCCCTTCACTCTTCCCCAGGGCTCTGCTTTGGAATTCCTATTTTGGTAGGACACCAGAGGTAACAAACCTGAAAGGAGTCCTCCCATCCCACAGATTGACGAAAAACAATTGGGATCAGGCCAAATCCAAAGAGAGCAAGAATCGTCCATGGCCCATGAGGCCTCCCCAACATTCCATGGCTATCGCTGATACAAAATCCAGAGACAAAAGCCTGAGCACGCGCCGCAGACTCGCTCATTCTTCATATCCTGAAGAGTTCTTCAGATAAGAACATACACGGCACTCGAATGCAACCAAAATATATAGTCTAACCTGGGCACTAATGCTCTGTCTGACAACCTGAGCCCGGACCTCGTGACCAACACCCAGACAGCTGACCGCACAATGAGCACATCAGACCTGCTATGGCCTTAGGTCATCTTCTCTTCCCTACCTCAGTTTTCAGGCTTCAGAATCTAGACCTTATCTCCATTCACTGCCCAGGGGTGACTGTGATGCAGAAATCAGAACTCTTCCTTACCCATGGCAAGAAACCTTGTGGTCGGCATGTTGTCCAATTCAGTGTAGGAGAAACCAGCATTCAGCCTGAGGCCCCGCCCATTCTTGAGTGCAAGAGGGCATAACACGCATTTTGACCCTCAGCGTGAGTCCTGTCCTCTAGTATGTCCTCTCAGTGGCTGGACCATTAGATGTCATAATGGGCTTGACATGTCCCTAGGCCCCAATTTTTAACCAGATTTCTGGTTGTCCATTCGGCCCTCCCCAGGGCTCTACTCTGGAATCCCTCATTTGGTGGGACACCTGAGGTTGAAAAACAAATCAAAAAAATCATCAACAACAGAACAACGGACTTCTTCCATCCCACAGAATGACCCCAAACTCTTTGGCCGGGGCCAAACCCCCAGAGAGTAAGACTCGTCCATTTCCCATGAAGTCACCTGGAAATTTCACGACCATGAGTGACACGATATCCAGAGACAAAAACTTGAATAAGAGCCTCACACTCGCCCTTTTTTCATATCCCGAAATGTTCTCCTCATGGTCTGTAGATCAGTCCTGCCATACCTATGTCCTGAAACATAAGCTGACTTTGTGTTTCAGACAACTGTCCAAACAGCCCTGGCCTACACACCCCACAGGCTCAGGCCCCTGGAGCCAAACCTGACGACTGTGCTTGCCCTCTCCAAGGGAATTGTATGTGCCCATTCCAATGGCCACAACCCTACTAAAATGATAAACCTCCAAAGTCCCTGAGGCCATCCCAATAGTGGTGGCTTCCCAGGACAAACAGAAGCAATCTGAGCCCATCTGAGAACCTACCTGCACTCAGACTTGTAGACTGATATCCCCAGATGTAAAAAGGAACGAACAGGACCCTAGGCCCTAATCGGATCCATTGCTTTGGTTTCCAGGCATCTCTCCTCAGAGGCCTGGATTTCAGTACCAGCATAAGGCTGTTTCTTGACTCACCCACCAGAACAAATCTCATCTACACATGGGAAACTTGCACGTGGGAGTGATGTCAAAGCCTCTTTTTAGGAGAACCCTTCATGGCCCCCGTGTCACCGCGTCATTCCAAGGTATCCATAGACAAAAACACATTAGGACCCATCCACAGGAGAGTCCATTTCAACTCAGCGTATTCGGTGGCTCTGCGAGATCCAGCAGATCTAACTTGTCTTGTTGCTAGGAGACAATTGGAATGCGAGGTGGGCTACCCAGCCATCCATCCTTAGAACCCTGCTCGGAATCGTCAGCCTGGAGCCAACCAACAGGTCTCAATTGTCCTGCAGAAGAATCTTTGAAGTTGGGAGCTTCTCACAACTCCCATCGTGAGAAAACACCCATGGCCTCCTGATCCCCCCCCTTCATGAAGTGGCCCTCAGGGACTTAAGGTCCAACCTGAGCGATCTTCTGATCCTCACCATGACTTCAGATGCACGAGATCTCGGTTCAGATCTGTAGATTGTGCCTGCCATGTCCTCACACAGAAACCTAAGCCTAGCTTGTGTCCTCAGACTTCCATCCTCAGACTAATGGCCCACAAGCCCTCCAGTTTTGCAATCCAGAATTATAATGCAGCACTCTGCCTGACCTCCAGAAGAAAAACATTGCCTTCTGGGGCTACCCTGAAACCCCAAATGAAGATCAACCTGCACGCCACTTGGCTGTACCCAAAATATATAGCCTGACCTGGGCAATAATGCCCTTTGTTACAGAGGCTGAGCCTGGACCTCCTGGCCCCACCCATACAGCTGGCCGCTCACTGAGCACATCGGACCAGCCATTGCCTTAGGTCGTTATCTCTTCCCAGCCTCGGATTTCAGGATTTAGAACCTAGACCTTATCTCCAATCACTGCCCATGGTTGAAAATGATGCAGAAATCAGAACTCTTTCCCGATCGCAAGAAACCTTGTGTAGGCTAGTTGTATAATGTTCAGTGTAGTGGATACCAGTGTGTCCAATGTGGCCCCGCCATTGCTCGTGAGCCACATAGGTGGCAAACACACATTGTGACCCTCAGCCTTAGCCCAGTCCTCAGGTAAGGCCTCTAAATTGCTGGATGAAGAGACAGCATATTGGGCTTGCCATGCCCCTAGGCCCAAATTTTTAACCATAGTTCGGGTTTCCCTTCACTCTTCCTCAGGGCTCTACTTTGGAACTCCTCTTTTGGTGGGACACCTGAGATAACAACCCTGAAAGGAGTCCTCCATCCAACAGATTGACGAAAAACAATTGGGATCGCGCCAAATCCACAGAGAGCAAGATTCGTCCATGGCCTATGAGGCCTCCTCGACATTCCACGGCCATCTCTGAAACAAAATCCAGAGACAAAAGCCTGAGCAAGCGCCTCAGACTCGCACTATCTTCATATCCTGAAGATGTCTTCTCATGGTTTGTAGATCGGGCCTGCCATACCTATGTCCCAAAACATAAGCTGAGTTTGTGTTTTCAGACTTCTGTCCTCAAAGTCCTGGGCCACACACCATCCATTCTGGGGACCCTGGAGCCACACATTAGGACTGTGCCTACCCAATCCATGGGAATTCTGCCCATTCCATTGTCCAAAATCGTACAAATTAGGAGAACCCTCCAAAGTCTCTGAGGCCATCCCAATAGTATTGGTCGCCCGGGACAAAAAAGGTCAGTCTGTCACCAGCTGAGCATCTACCTCCAGTCATACCCTAGATGGATGTCCCCAGAGAAGAAGATTGAACCAAACAGGACCCTAGGCCAAAATCGGATCCATTGCTTTGGTTTACAGCCATGTCTCCTCAAAACCCTGGAATCCAATACCAGCATGGGGTTTTCCTGAGGCACCCATCAGAACAAACCTCGTCTCCACAAAGACTTGTGCATGGGAGCTATGTCAAAAGCTTAGGAGAATACTTCAGGGTCCCGGTGCCACCGCCCGATTCCAAGGGCCTCATGGACACAAACACACATTATACCCATCCTCAGGAAAGTCCATTTCAACTCAGCCACCCCGGTTGCTCCCGCAGAGCCATCAGATCTAAACTGTCTTGTCGCTAGGAGACAATTGGAATGCGAGGCGGGCTTCCCAGGCATCCATCCTTGAACGTTGGTCTGCACTCATCCATATGGGATGTCCTGGAGCTGTCCAACAGGTCTCAAATGTCCCGCAGAAGAATCCTAAGAAGGGGCATCCCACCGCTCCAAACGTGGGAAAACCTCCACGGCCTCGATATTCGGCTCACTTTATCAAGGGCCCGTCATGAACAGAAAATCCAAGCTGAGCCAACGTCTGATCCTCGCTCTGACTTCAGATGCATGAGATATTGCTTCAGATCTTCAGGGGGTTCATGCCGTGCCCTCGCCCTGAAACCTAAGTCTAGCTGTCCCTAGGACCCAATTTTAACCAGATTTCTAGTTGTCCAATCGCCTCTCCCCAGGGCTCTATTCTGGAATCCCTCATTTGGTGGGACACCTGAAGTTGAAAAACAAAACTATACAAAACAACAACAACAAAAAACAGACTTCTTCCGTCCCACAGAATGACCCCAAACTCTTTGGACGGGGCCAAACCCCCAGGTAGTAAGACTCGTCCATTTCCCATGATGTCACCCGGAAATTTCACGACCATGAGTGAAACGATATCCAGAGACAAAAACTTGAGCAAGAGGCTAACACTCGCCCTTTTTTCATATCCCGAAGAGTTCACCTCATGGTCTGTAGATCAGTCCTGCCATACCTATGACCCGAAACATAAGCCGAGTTTCTGTTTTCAGACAACTGTCCCAACAGCCCTGGCCTACACACCCTACAGGCTCAGGCCCCTGAGGCCAAACCTGAAGACTGTGCTTGCCCTCTCCAAGGGAAATGTATGTGCCCATTCCAAAGGCCACAACCCTACTAAGAGGATAAACCTCCATAATTCCTGAGGCCATCCCAATATTTGTGGCTTCCCAGGACAAACAGGGGCAATCGGAGCCCATCTGAGCGCCTACCGGCACTCAGACCCGTAGACGGATGTCCCCAGAGGTAAAAAGGAACGAACAGGCACCTAGGCACCTATCGGATCCATTGGTTTGGTTTCCAGACATCTCTACTCAGGGGCCTGGATTTCAATAACAGCATATGGCTTTCTTGATTCACCCATCAGAACAAACCTCATCTACATATCGGAAACTAGCACAATGGAGCTATGTGAAAGCCTCTCTTTAGGAGAACCCTTCAGGGCCCCAGTGCCACCGCTTCATTCCAAGGTCTCCATACACACAAAATCATATTAGGACACATCCACGGGAGAGTCCATTTCAACTCAGCCTCCTCGGTGGCTCCCCCAGATCGAGCAGATCTAACCTGTCTTGTTGCATGGAGACAATTGGAATGCGAGGTGGGCTACACAGCCATCCATCCTTAGAAACCTGCTCGGAATCGATGTCGTGGAGCCAACGAACAGGTCTCAACTGTCCTGCAGAAGAATCTTTGCATTTGGGAGCTTCTCACAACTCCCATCATGGGAAAACCCCCATGCCTGGTGATCCACCTCCCTTTCAAAAAGGGGCCATCAGGGACAGAATGTCCAACCTGAGCGATCATCTGATCCTCGCCCTGACTTCAGATGCACGAGATCTAGATTCAGGTCTGTAGACTGTGCCTGCCATATCCTCACCCAGGAACCGAGTCTTAGCTTGGGATCTAAGACCTCAGTCCTCAGACTCCTGGCCCAGAAGCCCTCCAGTTGGCAATCCAGAACTACAATACAGCACACTGCCTGCCCTCCAGAAGAAAAACATTGCCCTCTGGGGCTACCCAGAAACCCCAAATGAGGATCAACAGGGGACACCATTCGGCTGTACCCCATATATATAGGCTGACCTGGGCACTAATGCCCTTTCTGACACAGCCTGATCCTGGACCTCCTGGCCGCACCCAGACAGCTGGCCGCACACTGAGCACAACGGAACCGCCATGGCCTTAGGTCGTCATCTTTCTCAACCTCGGTTTTCAGTCTTCAGAACCTAGACCTTATCTCCAATCACGGCCCGGGTTTGAAAATGATGCAGAAATCAGAACTCTTTCCCCATGGCAAGAAACCTTTTGGTTGGCATGTTGTCCAGGTTCAGTGTAGTTGAAACCAGTGTGGCCCATGAATCCCCGCCCATGCTTGTGGGCCACATAGGTCACAAACACACATTGTGACCCTCAGCCTGAGCACAGACCTCAGGTAAGGCCTCTCATTGGCTGGATGGAGAGAGAGCATATTGGGCTTGCCATGCCCTTAGGCCCCAATTTTTAACCATAGTTCGGGTTGTCCCTTCACTCTTCCCCAGGGCTCTGCTTTGGAATTCCTATTTTGGTGGGACACCTGAGGTAACAAACGGAAAGGAGTCCTCCCATCCCACAGATTGACGGAAAAGAATTGGGATCGGGCCAAGTCCACAGAGAGCAAGATTCGTCCATGGCCCATGAGGCCTCCCCAACATTCCACGGCCATCGATTATACAAAAGCCAGAGACAGAAGCCTGAGCACGCGCCTCAGACTCGCTCATTTTTCATATCCTTAAGAGTTCTTCAGATAAGAACCTACACGGCACTCTAAGGCACCCAAAATATATAGTCTAACCTGGGCACTAATGCACTGTCTGACAACGTGAGCCCGGACCTCGTGACCAACACCCAGACAGCTGACCGCACACTGAGCACATCGGACCCGCCATGGCCTTAGGTCATCATCTCTTCCCTACCTCAGTTTTCAGGCTTCAGAACCTAGACCTTATCTCCAATCACTGCCCATGGGTGACTGTGATGCAGAAATCAGAACTCTTCCTTACCCATGGCAAGAAACCTTGTGGTTGGCATGTTGTCCAACGTTCAGTGTAGGAGACACCAGCATTCACCCTGAGGCCCCGCCCATTCTTGAGTGCGAAGAGGGCATAAACACGCATTGTGACCCTCAGCGTGAGTCCTGTCCTCTAGTACGTCCTCTCAGTGGCTGGACCATTAGATGTCATAATGGGCTTGACATGTCCCTAGGCCCCAATTTTTAACCAGATTTCTGGTTGTCCATTCGGCCCTCCCCAGGGCTCTACTCTGGAATCCCTCATTTGGTGGGACACCTGAGGTTGAAAAACAGAACAAAACAAATCAACAACAACAGAACACGGACTTCTTCCATCCCACAGAATGACCCCAAACTCTTTGGAAGGGGCCAAACACCCAGAGAGTAAGACTCGAACATTTCCCATGAAGACACCCGGAAATTTCACGACCATGAGTGACACGATATCCAGAGACAAAAACTTGAGCAAGAGCCTCACACTCGCCCTATTTTCATATTCTGAAGAGTTCTCCTCATGGTTTGTAGATCAGTCCTGCCATACCTATGACCCGAAACATAAGCCGAGTTTGTGTTTTCAGACTACTGTCCAAACAGCCCTGGCCTAAACACCCTAGAGGCTCAGGCCCCTGGATCCAAACCTGACGACTGTGCTTGCCTCTCCAAGGGAATCATATGTGCCCAATCAAAAGGCCACAAACCTATTAATAGGATAAACTTCCAAAGTCCCTGAGGCCATCCCAATTTTTGTGACTTCCCAGGACAAACAGGTGCAATCTGGGCCCATCTGAGCACCTACCGGCACTCAGACCCGGAGACTGATGTCCCCAGAGGTAAAAAGGAATGATCAGGCCCCAAGGCACCTATCACATCCATTGCTTTGGTTTCAAGGCATCTCTCCTCAGAGGCCTGGATTTCAATAACAGCATATGGCTGTTTCTTGACTCACCCATCAGTACAAATCTCATCTACACATGGGAAAATTGCATGATGGAGCTGTGTGAAAGCCTCTCTTTAGGAGAACCCCTCAGGGCCCCATTGCCACTGCTTCATTCCAAGGTCTCCATAGACACAAAATCATATTAGGACACATCCACGGGAGAGTCCATTTCAACTCAGCCTCCTCGGTGGATCCCCCAGATCGAGCAGATCTAACCTGTCTTGTTGCTTGGAGAAAATTGGAATGTGAGGTGGTCTACTCAGCCATCCATCCTTAGAACCCTGCTCGGAATCGATGTCCTGGAGCCAACCAACAGGTCTCAATTGTTGCAGCAGAAGTATCTTTGCAGTTGGGAGCCTCTCACAACTCCCATCGTGGGAAAACCCCCATGGCCTCGTGATCCACTCCCCCCTTCAAAAATGGGCCATCAGGGACAGAATGTCCAACCTGAGTGATCGTCTGATCCTCGCCCTGACTTCAGATGAACGAGTTCTCGATTCAGGTCTGTAGATTGTGCCTGCTATATCCTCACCCAGAAAACTAAGCCTAGCTTAGGTACTCAGACTTCCATCCTTAGACTACTGGCCCACAAGCCCTCCAGTTTGGCAATCCAGAACTACAATGCAGCACTCTGCCTGCCCTCCAGAAGAAAAACATTGCCCTCTGGGTCACCCAGAAACCCCCAAATGAGGATCATGCTGCACGCCATTCGGCTGTACCCCAAATATATAGGCTGACCTGGGCACTAATGCCCTTTCTGACAAAGCCTGATCCTGGACCTCCTGGCCCCACCTAGACAGCTGGCCGCACACTGAGCACATCGGACCCGTCCTGGCCTTAGTTCGTCATCTCTTCTCAACCTCGGTTTTCAGGCTTCAGAACCTAGACCTTATCTCCAATCACGGCCCGGGTTTGAAAATGATGCCGACATCAGAACTCTTTCCCCATGGCAAGAAACCTTGTGGATGGCATGTTGTCCAAGGTTCAGTGTAGTTTAAACCAGAGTGGCCCATGAGGCCCCGCCCATGCTTGCGGGCCACAATGGTCACAAACACACATTGTGACCCTCAGACTGAGCCCAGTCCTCAGGTAAGGCCTCTCAGTGGCTGGATGGAGAGACAGCATATTGGGCTTGCCATGCCCCTAGGCCCCAATTTTTAACCGTAGTTCGGGTTGTCCCTTCACTCTTCCCCAGGGCTCTGCTTTGGAATTCCTCTTTTGGTTGGACACATGAGGCAAGAAACCTGAAAGGAGTCCTCCCATCCCACAGATTGACGAAAAACAATTGGGATCGGGCCAAATCCACAAAGAGCAAGATTCGTCCATGGCCCATGAGGCCACCCCAACATTCCACGGCCATCGCTGATAAAAAATCCAGAGACAAAAGCCTGAGCACGCGCCTCAGACTCGCTCATTCTTCACATTCTGAAGAGTTCTTCAGATAAGAACCTACAGGGCACTCTAAGGCACCCAAAATATATAGTCTAACGTGGGCACTAATGCACTGTCTGACAACCTGAGTCCGGACCTCGTGACCAACACCCAGACAGCTGACCGCACACTCAGCACATCAGACCCGCCATGGCCTTAGGTCATCATCTCTTCCGTACCTCAGTTTTCAGGCTTCAGAACCTAGACCTTATCTCCAATCACTGCCCATGGGTGACTGTGAAGCAGAAATCAGAACTCCTCCTTACCCATGGCAAGAAACCTTGTGGTTGGCATGTTGTTCAACGTTCAGTGTAGGAGACACCAGCATTCACCCTGAGGCCCCGCCCATTCTTGAGTGCGAAGAGGGCATAAACACGCATTGTGACCCTCAGCGTGAGTCCTGTCCTCTAGTACGTCCTCTCAGTGGCTGGACCATTAGATGTCATAATGGGCTTGACATGTCCCTAGGCCCCAATTTTTAACCAGATTTCTGGTTGTCCATTCGGCCCTCCCCAGGGCTCTACTCTGGAATCCCTCATTTGGTGGGACACCTGAGGTTGAAAAACAGAACAAAACAAATCAACAACAACAGAACACGGACTTCTTCCATCCCACAGAATGAACCCAAATTCTTTGGAAGGGGCCAAACACCCAGAGAGTAAGACTCGAACATTTCTCATGAAGTCACCCTGAAATTTCACGACCATGTGTGACACGATATCCAGAGACAAAAACTTGAGCAAGAGCCTCACACTCGCCCTATTTTCATATTCCGAAGAGTTCTCCTCATGGTTTGTAGATCAGTCCTGCCATACCTATGACCCGAAACATAAGCCGAGTTTGTGTTTTCAGACTACTGTCCAAACAGCCCTGGCCTAAACACCCTAGAGGATCAGGCCCCTGGATCCAAACCTGACGACTGTGCTTGCCTCTCCTGCGAATCATATGTGCCCATTCCAATGGCCACAAACCTACTAATAGGATAAACTTCCAAAAGTCCCTGAGGCTATCCCAATTTTTGTGGCTTCCCAGGACAAACAGGTGCAATCTGGGCCCATCTGAGCACCTACCGGCACTCAGACCCGGAGACTGATGTCCCCAGAGGTAAAAAGGAAAGATCAGGCCCCTAGGCACCTATCGCATCCATTGCTTTGGTTTCAAGGCATCTCTCCTCAGAGGCCTGGATTTCAATAACAGCATATGGCTGTTTCTGGACTCACCCATCAGTACAAATCTCATCTACACATGGGAAACTTGCATGATGGAGCTGTGTGAAAGCCTCTCTTTAGGAGAACCCCTCAGGGCCCCATTGCCACTGCTTCATTCCAAGGTCTCCATAGACACAAAATCATATTAGGACACATCCACGGGAGAGTCCATTTCAACTCAGCCTCCTCGGTGGATCCCCCAGATCGAGCAGATATAACCTGACTTGTTGCTTGGAGAAAATTGGAATGTGACGTGGTCTACTCAGCCATCCATCCTTAGAACCCTGCTCGGAATCGATGTCCTGGAGCCAACCAACAGGTCTCAATTGTTGCAGAAGTATCTTTGCAGTTGGGAGCTTCTCACAACTCCCATCGTGGGAAAACCCCCATGGCCTCGTGATCCACTCCCCCCTTCAAAAATGGGCCATCAGGGACAGAATGTCCAACCTGAGTGATCGTCTGATCCTCGCCCTGAGTCAGATGAACGAGTTCTCGATTCAGGTCTGTAGATTGTGCCTGCTATATCCTCACCCAGAAACCTAAGCCTAGCTTAGGTTCTCAGACTTCCATCCTTAGACTACTGGCCCACAAGCCCTCCAGTTTGGCAATCCAGAACTACAATGCAGCACTCTGCCTGCCCTCCAGAAGAAAAACATTGCCCTCTGGGGCACCCAGAAACCCCAAATGAGGATCATGCTGCACGCCATTCGGCTGTACCCCAAATATATAGGCTGACCTGGGCACTAATGCCCTTTCTGACAAAGCCTGAGCCTAGACCTCCTGCCCCACCTAGACAGCTGACCGCACACTGAGCACATCGGACCCGTCCTGGCCATAGTTCAACATCTCTTCTCAAAGTCGGTTTTCAGGCTTCAGAACCTAGACCTTATCTCCAATCACGGCCCGGGTTTGAAAATGATGCCGACATCAGAACTCTTTCCCCATGGCAAGAAACCTTGTGGATGGCATGTTGTCCAAGGTTCAGTGTAGTTGAAACCAGAGTGGCCCATGAGGCCCCGCCCATGCTTGGGGGCCACATTGGTCACAAACACACATTGTGACCCTCAGACTGAGCCCAGTCCTCAGGTAAGGCCTCTCAGTGGCTGGATGGAGAGACAGCATATTGGGCTTGCCATGCCCCTAGGCCCCAATTTTTAACCGTAGTTCGGGTTGTCCCTTCACTCTTCCCCAGGGCTCTGCTTTGGAATTCCTCTTTTGGTTGGACACATGAGGCAAGAAACCTGAAAGGAGTCCTCCCATCCCACATATTGACGAAAAACAATTGGGATCAGGCCAAATCCACAGAGAGCAAGATTCGTCCATGGCCCATGAGGCCTCCCCAACATTCCATGGCCATCGCTGATACAAAATCCAGAGACAAAAGCCTGAGCCCGCGCCTCAGACTCGCACATTCTTCACATTCTGAAGAGTTCTTCAGATAAGAACCTACAGGGCACTCTAAGGCACCCAAAATATATAGTCTAACGTGGGCACTAATACACTGTCTGACAACCTGAGTCCTGACCTCGTGACCAACACCCAGACAGCTGACCGCACACTCAGCACATCAGACCCGCCATGGCCTTAGGTCATCATCTCTTCCGTACCTCAGTTTTCAGGCTTCAGAACCTAGACCTTATCTCCAATCACTGCCCATGGGTGACTGTGATGCAGAAATCAGAACTCCTCCTTACCCATGGCAAGAAACCTTGTGGTTGGCATGTTGTCCAACGTTCAGTGTAGGAGACACCAGCATTCACCCTGAGGCCCCCGCCCATTCTTGAGTGCGACGAGGGCATAAACGTGCATTGTGACCTTCAGCGTGAGTCCTATCCTCTAGTATGTCCTCACAGTGGCTGGACCATTAGATGTCATAATGGGCTTGACATGTCCTAGGCCCCAATTTTTAACCAGATTTCTGGTTGTCCAATCGCCCCTCCCCATGGCTCTACTATGGAATCCCTCATTTGGTGGGGCACCTGAGGTTGAAAAACAAAACAAAAAAAAATCAACAACAACAGAACAACAGACTTCTTCCATCACACAGAATGACCCCAAACAATTTGGACGGGGTCAAACCCCCAGAGAGTAAGACTCGTCCATATCCCATGAAGTCACCCGGAAATTTCACGACCATGAGTGACACTATATCCAGAGGCAAAAAACTTGAGCAAGAGCCTCACACTCGCCCTTTTTTCATATCCCGTGGAGTTCTCCTCATGGTCTGTAGATCAGTCCTGCCATACCTATGACCCGAAACATAAGCCGAGTTTGTGTTTTCAGACAACTGTCCAAACAGCCCTGGCCTATACACCCTACAGGCTCAGACCCCTGGAGCCAAACCTGACGAATGTGCTTCCCCTCTCCAAGGGAATTGTATGTCCCCATTCCAATGGCCACAACCCTACTACGAGGATAAAAACCTCCAAAGTCCCTGAGGCCATCCCAATATTTGTGGCTTCCCAGGACAAACAGGGGCAATCTGGTCCCATTTCAGCACCTACCGGCACTCAGACCCGTAGACTGATATCCCCAGAGGTAAAAAGGAACGAACAGTTCCCTAGGCACCTATCGGATCTATTGCTTTGGTTTCCAGGCATCTCTCCTTTGAGATCCTTAGAACCCTTAGAACCCTGCTCTTGTGTCGTTCCTTATGGGACATCCTTGAGCCATCCAACAGGTGTCGACTGTCCCACAGGTGTCCTTTTTCTTGGACCACCTCACAACTCATATCATGGAAAGCTTCCAAGGTCACATGATGCCCCCAATCTTCATGGAGTCGGATCATGGAAAGAAACTCCAACCTGAGCCAACGGCTGATCTTCACCTTGACTTCAGATGCACGTGATCTTGATTAAGCTCTTCAGAGTGCACCTGCTGTGCCCTCACCCCAAAACCTAAGCATAGCTAGTGTTCTCAGATTTTCCTCCTCACTCTCCTGGACCACACGCCCTCCATTTTGGGATTTCCAATGACAAAGTGCTGCACTCTGCCAGCCCTCTAGAAGAAAAACGTTGCCCTATGGGTCTACCCAGAGACCTCAAATGAGGATAAACCTGCATGCCACTCAACTGTACACCAATAATATAGTCTAGCCTGTGCACTAATGCCCTGTCTGACACAACCTGAGGCCTGAATTCCCAACCGACACCCAGACAGCTTGCAATACACTGAGAACATCTGAACCGCCATGGCCTTAGGTTGCCGTCCCTTTCCAACCTGGTTTTCAGGCTACAGAAACCTAGACCTTACCTCTACTCATTTCCCATGGGTGAACGTGATGTAGAAATCATAACACCTCCTTCCCTCTCACCAGAATCTTGTGGTTGGCATCTTATCCAAAGTTCAGTGTATGACCCCTGTAGGGCCTACAGGAGTAGTAGTAGGGCCCCTGAGGGTAGTGTAGGGTCCCTGAGGCCCTGCCCATGCTCAAGAGCTGCGGTGGGCACATACACACATTGGGACCCTCAGTTTGAACCCTGTCCTCAAGTAAAGCCTCTCAGTGGCTGGACCATGAGCCCACATATGGGGCCTGCCATGCCCCAAGTCACCCAATCTTAACCAGAGGTAGAGACATCTAGTCACCCCTACTCAGGGCTCTGCTCTGGAATCCCTCTTTGGTGGGACATTTGAGGTAAGTAAACACAGAAAGGATTCCTCCCACCCACAGAATGACCCCAATCACTTGGGATCAGGACATCCCCAGAGAGAAAGACTCCTCCATGGCCCATGAGGCCAGCCCGACATGCCACGGCCACTATTGACACAAAAATCCAGAGACATAAGCCTCACCCTTAGGTCATAGCCAAAAAAATTCTCCTCATAGTCTGTATATCGGGCCTGCCATACCTACGTCCCCAAACCGTGTTTTCAGACTTCTATCCTGACATCCCTGTCCCACACACCCTCCAGGCTGAGGCCCCTGGACCCACACCTCAGGACTGTGCCTGCCCTCTCCAAGGAAATTCTTCCCATTCCATTGGCCACAACCCTACAGATTAGGAGAAACCTCCAAAGTCCCAGAGGCCATTCCAATAGTGTAGGCCGCCCAGTACAAAGAGGGGTGATCTGTCACAAGCTGAGCAACGACCTCAACTCACCCGTAGACAGATATCCCAAGAGAAAGGTATTAAACTGGACAGGCCCCTAGAACGTAATTGGTTCCATTGCTTTTGTTTCTAAGCATCTCTCCTCAGAGGCCTGTTTTCCAATACCAGCTTATGGGGGATTCCAGAGATACCAATCAGAACAAATCTTGTCTCCACATGGGAAACTTATCCTTTGGAGCTCTGTAAAAACCTCCAGTTAGGAGAAAGCTTCAGGTAACCGGAGCCACCGCCCTATTCCAAGGTCTCCATGGACACAAACCCCCGCATTATGACCATTCGGAAGGAGAGTACATTTCAACTCAGCCCCGTTGATTACTCCCCCAGAGCCAGAATATCAAACCTGCCTTGTCGCTAGGAGACAACTTGAATGCAAAGCAGACTCTCTAGGCATCCATCGTTGGAATCCTGCTCTGGCGCCGTTCCAAATGGGATGTCCTGGGAGCATTCCAACAGGTCTTGACTGTCCTGCAGAAGGAATCCTTGCAGATTGGAGCATCTCACAACTCCTATCGTGGGAAAACCTACATGGCCTCATGAGATGCTCCCCTTTATAAAGGGGCCATCATGGACAGAAGCTCCAACCTGAGCCAACTTCTGACGCATTGCTTTGGTTTCTATGTATCTCTCCTCAGAGGCTTGGTTTCCAATATCAGAATATGGGGGTTTCCTAAGGAAACAATCAGAACAGATCTCATCTCCACATGAGAAACTTGCTCTTTGGAGCTGTGTCAATACGTCAGGTTAGGAGGATCCTTCAGGGCGCTGGCACCATGGCCCAATTCCAAGGTCTCCAAGGACACAAACTTACATTATGATCCATCCTCAGGAGAGTCCATTTCAAATCAGCCCCCTCGGCTGCTCACCCAGAGCCAGCAGATCAAACTTGCCTTGTCACTAGGAGACAGTTGGAATGCGAGGTGGGCTGCCCAGGCATCCATCCTTAGAACCCTGCTCTGGAGAATTTCTTTATGGGACGTCTTGAATCCAACCTACCTGTCTTGACTGTCTCGCAGAATGAATCCTTGTGCTTTGAAGCATCACACAATCCCACTGTGAGAAAACCTCCATTTCCTCATGATGCCCCACACCTTCATAAATGGGCCATCATGGACAGAAACTCCATCCTAAGCCAAAGTCTGATCCGCGCCCTGAATTCAGAAGCACGAGATCTCGATTCAGCACTTGAGAGTGTGCCTGCTGTGCCCTCGCCCCGAAACCTAAGCCTAACTTGTGTTCTCAGACTTCCTTCTTCACAATCCTGGCCACACCCCTCCAGTTTGGCAATTCTGGAGACACAATGCAGCACTCTGCCTGCCCTCCAGAAGAAAAATGTTGCCCTATAGGGCTAATCAGAAACGCCAAATGAGTAACAACCTGCATGCCACTCGACCACACCCCAATTATACAATCTACCCTGTGTACTAAAGCCCTGTCTGACACAGCCTGAAGGCAGACCTCCAGTCCAACACCCAGACAGCTGGCCGTACACTGAGCATATCAAACCCACAATGGCTTTCGGCCATCATCTCTACCCAACCTCAGTTTTCACCTTCAGAACCTAGAC
Organism: Mustela putorius furo; assembly: GCF_011764305.1. NCBI lineage: Eukaryota > Metazoa > Chordata > Mammalia > Carnivora > Mustelidae > Mustela > Mustela putorius. Next base: position 13,633 of record NW_025421776.1, on the reverse strand, counting down.
CTTATCTCCACTCGCTGCTCAGGAGTGAACGTGATACAAGAATCAGAAGTTCTCCTTCGCCATGGCAAGAAACTTCGTGGTTGGCATGTTGTCCAACGTTCATTGTAGGAGTAAGCAGCATGGACTATGAGGCCCCACCTATCCCTGAGGGCTACAATTTGCACAAACACACATTGTGACCCTCAGCGTGAGCCCTATCCTCATGTAAAGCCTCTTAGTGACTGGAACAACAGCCCACATATGGGGCTTGCCAAGCCCCTAGTCCCCCAATTTCAACCAGAGTTAGAGATGTCTAGTCACCCCTACTCAGGGCACTGCTCTGGAATTCCTCTTTGGTGGGACACCTGAGGTAAAAAAAAAAAAAAAAAAAGTGTGCAGAAAGGACTCTTCCCATCCACAGAATGATCCCAACGACTTGGGATCAGGCCAAATCACCACAGAAAAACTTGTCCATGACCCTTGAGGACACCCCGACATTCCACGGCCACCGTAGGCACAAAATCCAGAGACAAAAGCCTGAGCAAACGCCACATACTCGCCCTTTGTTCATAGCCCGGAAAATTCTCACGGTCTGTAGATCGAGCCTTCATACATACATCCCCAAACCTAAGCTGAGTTTGTGTTTTCAGACTTCTGTCCCCACAGTCCTGGCCCACACACCATCCAAGCTGGGGCCCCTGGAGCCACACCTGAGGACTGTGGCTTCCTTCTCCAGGGGAATTCTGCCATTTCCATTGGCCACAACCCTATAGATTAGGAGAAACCTCCAAACTCCCCGAGGCCATCCCAATAGTGTTGGCTGCCCAGGACAAACAGGGATGATCTTTCACAAGTTAGGAAACTACCTCCACTCAGACCCAGAGACAGATATCCCCATAGAAATGATTGAACTGGACAGGCACTTAGGCCCTAATCAGATCCATTGCTTTTGTTTCCAGGCATCTCTCCTCAGAGGCCTGGTTACCAGTACCAGCATATGGGGGATTACTGATGCACTCATAGAAAAATCTCGTCTCCACATAGGAAATGTACTCTTTGGAGCTCTATAAAAACCTCTGTTTAGGAGAATCTTTCAGGTCCCCGGATCAAGCGCCCAATTCCAATGTCTCCATGGACTTAAACCCACATTATGATCTATCCTCGGTAGAGTCCATGTCAACTCATCCCCCTTGGTTTCTCCCCCAGGGCCTGCAGATCAAACCTGCCTTGTTGCTAGGAGACAACTAGAATGGGAGGCGGGCTGCCCAGGCATCCATCCTTAGAACCCTACTCTGGATTCGTTCCATATGGGACATCCTAGAGCCATCCAACAGGTCTCAAGTGTCCCACAGAAGGAATCTTTGCAGTCTGGTGCATCTCACAACTCCCATTGTGGGAAAATCTTCATGGCCTCTTGAGACGCTCCACTTTATAAAGGGGCCATCATGGACAGAAACTCCAACCTGAGCAAACGTCTGATATTTGCCCTGGCTTCAGGTGCATGAGATCTTGATTCAGCTCTGCAGAGTGTGCCTTCTGTGCCATCACGCCAAAAACTAAGCCTAGCTTGTGTTCTCAGACTACCGTCCTCACACCCCTGGCCCAAAAGCCCTACAATTTGGCAATACTGGGGCCACAATGCAGCACTCTGCCTGCCCTCCAGAAGAAAAACGTTGCCTTATGGAGCTACCTAGAAACCCGAATGAGGATCAACTGAACGCCACTCGACTGCACCCCAAATATACAGTCTACCTGTCTAATGCCCTGTCTGACACAGCATGAGCCCACAACTCCAGACCTACGCTCAACAGCTAGCCACACACTGAGCTCATTGTACCGATCAGGTCCTTAAGTCTTCATCTCTTCCCAACCTCGGTTTTCGGGTTTCAGAACCTAGACCTAAACTCCCATCACTGTCCAGGGGTGAACGTGATGCAGAAATCACAACTCTTCCTTCGCCATGGCCGGAAACCTTGTGGTTGGCATATTCTCCAACGTTCAGTGTAGGAGAATCCAGCGTGGCCCATGAGGCCCTTCCCATGCTTGAGGGCCTTGTTGGGCACAAATAGGCATTGTGACCCTCAGCATGAGCCCTGATCTCAAGGAAGACCTCTCAGTGTCTGAATCAAGAGCCCACATATTGGACTTGCCATGCCCCTAGGCCCCCAAACTTAAACAGAGGTGGGGTTATCCAGTTGTCGCTACCAAGGACTCTGCTCGGGAATCCCTCTTTTATTGGCACACATGAGGTACATAAAATAAAATAAAAAACAGAAAGGACATCTCCCATTCCACAGAATCTACCCAAACTCTTGGGATTGGGTCAAATCCTCAGAGATGGAAAACCTTCCACAACCCATGAGGCCACGCCAGCATTCGACCCACATTGTTGACACAAATCCAGAGACAAAAACTGAGCAAGCACCTCAAACTCACCCTTTTTCATATCCCGAAGTGTTATCACGGTCTGTAGATTGGGCGTGCCATACCTATGTCCCCAATCCTAAGCAGAGCTTGTGTTTTCAGACTTCTGTCCCCACAGGCCTGGCCCACACACCCTCAAGGCTGGGCCCCTAGAGCCAAACTCAGAACTGTGCCTGCCCTCTCCAGGGGATTTCTGCCCATTCCATTGGCCACAACCCTATAGATTAGGGGAAACTCCAAAGTCCCGAGGCCATTCCCAATATTATAGGCTGCCCAGGACAAACAGGGGCGATCTGACACAAGCCGAGCAACTACCTCCCCCAGATCCAAAGGCACATATCCCCAGGAAAGAGATTGAACCGGACAGGCACCAAGGCCCTAATCATATCCATTGCTTTTGTTTCCAGGCATCTCTCCTCAGAGGCCTGGTTTCCAATACCAGCATATGGGAGATTCCTTAGGCACTCATCAAAACACATTCTCTTCTCTACATAGGAAACGTACTCTTTAGAGCTCCATCAAAACCTCCGGTTATGAACATCCCTCAAGGCCCCGGATCAAGCACCCCATTCCAAGGTCTCCATGGACATAAATGCACATTATGATCCATCCTCAACTCACCCATTTCAACACACCCAAATCGGTTATTCCACTAGATCCAGCAGGTCGAACTTGCCTTGGCGCTATGAGACACCTGTAATGGGAGGCAGGCTGCCCAGGCATCCATCCTTAGAACACTGCTCTGGATAACTTCCTTATGGGATGTCCTGGAGCCATCCAGCAGGTCTCGACTGTCCCACGGAAGGAATCATTGCGGTTTGGAGCATCTCATAATTCCCATCGTGGGAAAACCTCCATGGCCTCATGACACCCTCCCCTTCATGAAGGGGCCGTCATGGACAGAAACTCCAACCTGAGCCAACGTCTGATCCTAGCTCTGTCTTCAGGTACACGGGATCTTGAATCATCTCTGCAGAGGGTTCCTGCCGTCCCCTCACCCCGAAATCGAAATCAAACTTGTGTTCTCAGAATTTTTTCCTCACACTCCTGGCCCACAAGCCTTCCAGTTTGGGAATTCTGGAGCCACTATGTGGCACTGTGTCTTCCTTCCAGAAGAAAAAACGTTGCCCTCTGGGGCTACCCAGTAACCACAAATGAGTACCAACCTGCACGAAACTCGACTGCACCCCAATGATACAGTCTAGCCTGGGCACTAATTCCCTGTCTGCCACAGCCTGAGCCTGCACCTCCCAACCCACACTCAACAGCTGGCCGAACACTGAGTACATCAAACACACCATGGCCTTAGGTCTTCTTCTCTTCCCAACCTCAGTTTTCAGGCTTCAGAACCTAGACCTTAAATCGAATCACAGTCCAGGAGTGAAAGTGTTGCAGAAATTAGAACTCCTTCTTCCCCATGGCCAGAAAACTTGTGGTTGCCATATTGTGCAACGTTCAGTGTAGGAGAAACCAGCATGGTACATTAGGCCACCCCCTGACTTGAGGGGCTCCTTGGGCACAAAAACACATTGTGAAACTCAATGTGAGCCCTATGCTCAAGGAAGGCCTCTCAGTGTCTGGACCAAGAGCCCACATATGGGGCTTGCCATGTTCTTAGGTCCCAATGTTAACCAGAGTTCTGGTTGTCCAGTCGCCCCTCCCCAGGACTCTGCTGTGGAATCCCTCTTTTGGTGGTCCACCTGATGTAAAAAAAAAAAAAAAAAAAACAAAAAAAAAAAAACAGAAAGGCCTCCTCCCTTGCCACAGAATGACCCCAAGCTCTTGGGATTGGGTCAAATCCCCAGAAAGGGAGCCTCATCCATGGCCCATGAGGACCCCCGGACATTCCATGGCAATCGGTGACACATATACAGAAAAAAAAATAAGCATGAGCAAGCACCTCACTTTCGCCCTTTGTTCATATCCTGAAGAGTTCTCCTCACGGTCTATATATCGGGCCGGCCATACCTACAGACCCAAACCTAAGTGGAGTTTGTGTTTTCAGACTTTTGTCCAAATAGCCCTGGACCACACACGCTCCACACTTGGGTCCCTGGAGCCACACCTCAGGACTGTGCTTCCCTTTCAAGAGAATTCTTCCCATTCCATTGGCCACAACCTTGCAAATTAGGAAAAACCTCCAAAGTTACTGAGGCCATCCCAATAGTGTAGGCGTAGGCCGCCCAGGACAAACAGGTGTGATCTCAAACCAGCTGAGCAACTACCTCCACTCAGAAAAAAGTGTCCCCAGAGAAGAATATTGAACCGGACAGGCCCCTAGGCCCTAATCAGATCCATTGCTTTGGTTTCCAGGCATCTCTCCTCAGAGGCCTCATTTCCAATACCAGCAAATGGTGGTTTCCTGAGGCACCAATAAGAACAAATCTCGTCTCCCCATGGAAAACTTGCTCATTGGAGCTTTGTTATAACCTCTGGTTAGGAGAATCCTTCAGGGTCCTGGTGGCACTGCCCCTTACCAAGGTCTCAATGGACTCAAACCAACATTAAGACCATCCTCAGGAAAGTCCATGTCAATTCATTTAAGACCATCCTCAGGAAATTCCATTTAAACTCATCCCCCTCTGATGCTACCCCAAGACAGCAGATCAAATGTTTCTTGTTGCTAGGAGACAATTGGAATTGAGGCTGTCTGCCCAGGCATCCATACTTAGAACCGTGTTCTGGAAAAATACCTTATGAGACGTCCTGGAGCCATCCAACAAATCTTAATTGTCCCACAGAAGGAATCCTTGCGGTCTGGAGCATCTCACAACTCTAATAGTGGGAAAACCCCCATGGCCTCATAAAGCCCCCCCCTTCATGAAGGGGCCAACATGGACAGAAACTCCAACCTGAGCCAAAGTCTGATCCTCGACCTGACTTCAGACTCATGAGATCTCAATTCAGCTCTGCAGAATGTGCCTGCCATGTCCATTCCCCGAAACCTAAGCCTATCTTGTGTTCTCAGACTTCCGTCCTCACTCTCCTGGCCCACAAGCCCTCCAGTTTGGGAATTCCGAAGCCACAATGCAGCACTCTGCCTGCCCTCCAGAAGAAAAACTTTGCCCTATGCTGCTAATAAGAAACCCCAAATGATTATCTAATGCATGCCATTCGACTGTAAAGCAATTATACAGCCTACCCTGAATACGAATGCCCTGTCTGGCACAGCCTGAGACAAGACATCCCAAACGACACCTAGACAGCTGGCTCCAACCTGGACACAAGGGACCCGCTATGGCTGTAGATCGTCATCTCTTCCCAACCTCGGTTTTCAGGCTTCAGAACCTAGACCTTATCTCCAATAACTGCCCTGGGGTGATCGTGATGCAGAAATTAGAATTCCTCCTTCCCCATGGCCAGAAACCTTGTGGTTGGCATGTTGTCCAACGTTCAATGTGGGAAAACCTGCATTGTCGGAAAGGCCCTGCCAGTGCTTGAGGGCCGCCTAGGGCACAGACATGCATTGTGACCTGTAGCGTGAGTCCCGTATTAAAGTAACGCCTCTCAGTGGCTGGACCAAGATCCTGCATATGGGGCATATCATATCCATAGGCCCCCAGGCTTAACCAGAGAGCGAGTATTCCAGTTGTCAGTACCCACTGCTATGCTCCAGAATCCCTCTACTGGGGGGACACATGAAGCAGAAAAAAACAGGACTCTTCCCTTCCCACAGAATGACCCCAAACTCTTGGGGGCTGGACAAACTACCAGAGAGGGAGACTTCTACGACCCATGAGGCAACTCCTACATTAAACGGCCATTGTGGACAAAATATCCAGAGACAAAAGACTGAGCGACTGCCTCCCTCTCACCCTTCTTTCATATCCAGAGGAGCTCCCCTCACGGACTGTAGATCAGGCCTGCCATAATCTCGGCCCCAAACCTGAGCTGAGTTTGTGTTTTTGGATGTCTGTCTGCACAGCCGTGGCCCACACCGCCTCCAGGCTGGGGTCTCTGGAGCCACACCACAGAACTGTGCCTGCTCTCTCCTAAGAAACTGCCCGTTCCATTGGCCACAACTCTACAAAATAGTAGAAACCTCAAGGTCCCCAAGGACATCCCACTACCGCAAGCCGCACTGGACAAACAGGGGCATTATGACACCAGCTGAGCAACTACTACCTCCATGCAGACACACAGACTAATATCCGCAGAGACAGAAGATTGAACCAGACAGGCCCCTAGGCCCTATTATGAACTCCTGCTTTGGTGTCCAGGTATCACTCCTCAGAGGCCTGGGTTCGAAGACCAGCATATGGGGCTATCCTGAGGCACCAGACAGAACACCTCTCATCTCCACATGGAAAGCTTCCTTGTTGGAGTTGTGTCAAACCCTTCGGGTTGGAGAATCCTGCAGAGTCCCTTAGCTACTGCCACATTCCAAGGTCTCCATGGCCACCAACCCACATTATGATTCATCCGCAGGAAAGTCCATTTAAACTCAGCCTTCTGGGTAGCTCACCCAAGAGCCCGCAGATTGAGCGTGCCCTGTCTCGACCAGGCAATGGGAAGGTGAGTTGGCGTTTCTCGGCATCCATGCTTAGGCCCCTGCTCTCGAGTCTTTCTGTATGGGGCATCCTGGAACCATCCAATAGTACTCGACTGTCCTGAAGAAGGAAACTTTGAAGTTTGGAGCAGCTCACAACTCCCAGCGTAGGGAAACCTCCCTGGCCTCATGACGCCCCCACCCCCTTCAGGAAGGGGCCGTCATGGACACAAACTCCAGCTTGAGGCAACATCTGATACTCGCCCTGACCTCAGATGCAGGAGATCTCGATTCAGCCTCTGCACAGTAGGCCCAAACCTCGTGCTAGCTTGTGTTTTCAGACTTCCTTCCTCACACTCCTGGCAAACATGTCCTCAAGACTTGGAATTCTGGAACCAAAATGCAGCCGTATGCTGGCCCTCCAGAAGAAAAACGTTGCTCTATGGGGATCTCCATAAACCCCAAATGAGGATCAACCTGCTCGGTTCTCGATCTCACCCCAATTGGATGGTTCGGGTTGTCCATTCATCCCTCCCCAGAGCTCTGCTTTGGAATCCCTCTTTTGGTGGGACACCTGAGGTAACAAAAACTAAAAGGACTCCTCCCATCCTTCAGATTGACCCCAAACAATTGGGATTGGACCAAATTCACAGAGAGGAAGTCTCGTCCATGGCCCATGAGGCCTCCCCGAGATTCCACAGCCATCGTTGACAACAAATCCAGAGACAAAAGTCTGAGCAAGCTCCTCACACTCGCTCTTTTGTCGTATCCCGAAGAGTTCTCCTCACGGTCTGTAGATCGGGCCTGCCATACGTACTTCCCAAACCTAAGCCGAGTTTGTGTTTTCAGACTTCTGTCCCCACATTCCTGGCCCACAGACCCTTCAGGCTGGGGCCCCTGGAGCCACACATCAGGACTGTGCCTGTCCATACCACGGAAATTCTGCCCATTCCATTGTCCACATTCGTACAAATTAGGAAAAACCTCCAGAGTCCCCAAGGACATCCCAAATAATGTAGGACGCCCAGGACAAACAAGGGTCATCTGAAACCAGCTGCGCATCTACCTCTACTCAGCGTAGATGGATGTCCCCAGAGAAGAAGATTGAATCAGACAGGCCCCTAGGCCTGAATCAGATTCATTGCTTTCGGTTACAGGTATCTCTCCTCAGAGGCCTGGTTTCCAATATTAGCATATGGGGATTTCATGAGGCAGCAATCAGAACAAATCTCTTCTCCACATGGGAAAATTATCCTTTGAAGATGTCTCAAAACCTCCAGTTAGGAGAATCCTTCAGGGCCTGTGTGCCACTGCCCCATTACAAGGTCTCCATGGACAGAAATCCACATTAGAACCCATCCGCAGGAAATTCCATTTCAACTCAGCTCCCTTGGTTGCTCCCCCAGAGCGAGCACACTGAACCTGTCTTGACTAGGAGAGAATTGGAATACGAGGCGGGCTGCCCAACCATCCATCCTTAGAGCTCTGCTCTGGCGTCGTTCCGTATGGGATGTCCTGGAGCCATCCAACAGGTCTCAAATGTCCAGCAGAAGGAATCCTTGAGTTTTGGAGCATCTCACACAACTCCCAACCTGGGAAAATCTAGATGGCTTTGTGATGCCCCCCGATTTATGAAGGGGAAATCAAGGACAGGAACTCCAACCTAAGCCAACGTCTGATCTTCACCCTGAATTCAGATGCACGAGATCTCGATGCAGCTCTGCAGAGTGTGCTTTCTTTGCGCTCGCCCTGAAACCTATGACTAACTTGTGTTTCAGACTTCCGTCCTCACACTCCTGGCCCCCAAGCCCTCACATTTGGAAATTCGGGACACAAAATGAAGCATTCTGCCTGCCTTCCAGAAGAAAAACTTTGACCTATGGAGTTTCTCACATAACCCAAATGAGGATAGACATACACGGCACTCGAATGTACCCAAATTAGATAGTCTAACCTGGCCACTAATACACTGTCTGATACAGAGTGAGCCCGGACCTCCTGACCAAAACCGAGACAGCTGACCGCACACTGAGAACATCACACACGCCATGGTCTTAGCTCATTATCTCTTCCCAACCTAACTTTTTCAGGCTTCAGAACTTAGACCTTAACTCCAAGCCCTGACAAGGGTTGAATGTGATGCAGAAATCAGAACTCCTCCTTACCCAAGGCAAGAAGCCTTGTGGTTGGAAAGTTGTCCAACGATCAGTGTAGGAGAAACCAGCATTCACCCTGAGGCCCCCGCCCATTCTTGAGTGCGACGAGAACATAAACACGCATTGTGACACTCAGCGTGAGTCCTGTCCTCTAGTAAGTCCTCACAGTGGCTGGACCATTAGATGTCATAATGGGCTTGACATGTCCCTAGGCCCCAATTTTAACCAGATTTCTGGTTGTCCAGTCGCCCCTCCCCAGGGCTTTACTCTGGAATCCCTCATTTGGTAGGATACCTGAGGTTAAAAAAAAAAACAAAACAAAACAACAACAACAACAAACAAAAAACGGACTTCTTCCATCCCACAGAATGACCTCAAACTCTTTGGACAAGGCCAAACCCCAGAGAATAAGACTCATCCATTTCCCATGAAGTCACCCGGAAATTTCACGACCATGATTGACACGATATCCAGAGACAAAAACTTGAGCAAGAGCCTCACACTCGCCCTTTTTTCATATCCTGAAGAGTTCTCCTCAAGGTCTGTAGATCCGTCCTGCCATACCTATGACCCGAAACATAAGCCGAGTTTGTGTTTTCAGACAACTGTCCAAACAGCCCTGGCCAAAACACCCTACTGGTTCAAGCCCCTGGAGCCAATCTGAGGACTGTACTTGCCCTCTCCAAGGGAATTCTGTGTGCCCATTCCAATGGCCACAACCCTACTAATAGGATAAACCTACAAAGTCCCTGAGGCCATCCCAATAGTGGTGGCTTCCCAGGACAAACAGGAGTAATCTGAGCCCATCCGAAACCTACCTGCACTCAGACCCGTAGACTGGTGTCCCCAGAGGTAAAAAGGAACGAACAGGCCCCTAGGCACTATTCGGATCCCATTGCTTTGGTTTCCAGGCATCTCTCCTCAGAGGCCTGGATTTCAATACCAGCATATGGCTGTTTCTTGACTCACACTTCAGTACAAATCTCATCTACACATGGGAAACTTGCACGTGGAGCTGTGTCAAAGCCTCTTTTTAGGAGAACCCTTCATGGGCCCAGTGCCACCGCTTCATTCCAAGGTCTCCACAGACACAAAAACACATTAGGACCCATCCACAGGAGAGTCCATTTCAACTGAGTGTATTCGGTTCCTCCGCGAGATCCAGCAGATCTAATTTGTCTTGTTGCTAGGAGACAATTGGAATGCGAGGTGGCCAACCCCGCCATCGATCCTTAAAAACCCTGCTCAGAATCGTTGGCATGGAGCTAACCAATAGGTCTCATTTGTCCTGCAGAAGAATCTTTGAAGTTGGGAGCTTCTCACAACTCCCATCGTGAGAAAACACCAATGGCCTCGTGATACCCCCCCCCTCATGAAGGGGCCCTCAGGGACATAAGGTCAACCTGAGTGATCGTCTGATCCTCACCCTGACTTCAGATGCACGAGATCTCGGTTCAGGTCTGTAGATTGTGCCTGTCATGTCCTCACCAGAAACGTAAGCCTAGCTTGTGTCTTCAGACTTCCATCCTCAGACAAATGCCCATAAGCCCTCCAGTTTTGGCAATCCACAATTATAATGCAGCACTCTGCCTGCCCTCCAAAAGAAAAAACATTGCCTTCTGGGGCTACCCAGAAACCCCAAATGAAGATCAACCTGCACGCCACTTGGCTGTACCCAAAATATATAGGCTGACCTGGGCAATAATGCCCTTTCTGACAGAGGCTGAGCCTAGACCTCCTGGCTCACCCATAAAGCTGGCCGCTCACTGAACACATCGGTCCAGCCATTGCCTGGAAACCTGTGTGTCCGATGAGACCCCACCATTGCTCGTGGGCCACATAGGTGGCAAACTCACATTGTGACCCTCAGCCTTAGCCCAGTCCTCAGGTAAGGCCTCTCAGTGGCTGGATGAAGAGACAGCATATTGAGCTTGCCATGCCCCTAGGCCCCAATTTTTAACCATAGTTCGGGTTATCCCTTCACTCTTCCCCAGGGCTCTACTTTGGAATTCCGCTTTTGGTGGGACACCTGAGGTAAAAACCCTGAAAGGAGTACTCCATCCAACAGATTGACGAAAAACAATTGGGATCGGGCTAATCCACAGAGAGCAAGATTCGTCCATGGCCCATGAGGCCTCCTCGACATTCCACGGCCATCGCTGATACAAAATCCAGAGACAAAAAAGCCTGAGCAAGCGTCTCAGACTCGCACTATCTTCATATCCTAAAGATGTCTTCTCATGGTTTGTAGATCGGGCCTGCCATACCTTCGTCCCCAAACATAAGCTGAGTTTGTGTTTTCAGACTTCTGTCCTCAAAGTCCTGGGCCACACAACACCCATCCAGGCTGGGGACCCTGGAGCCACACATTTAGGACTGTGCCTACCCCAATCCCTGGGAATTCTGCCCATTCCATTGTCCAAAATCGTACAAATTAGGAGAAAACCCTCCAAAGTCCCTGAGGCCATCCCAATAGTATAGGTCGCCCGGGACAAAAAAGGTCAGTCTGACACCAGCTGTGCATCTACCTCTACTCATACCCTAGAAGGATGTCCCCAGAGAAGAAGATTGAACCAGAAAGGACCCTAGGCCAAAATCAGATCCATTGCTTTGGTTTACAGGCATGTCTCCTCAAAACACTAGTTTTCAATACCAGCATTGGGGTTTTCCTGAGGCACCCATCAGAACAAACCTCGTCTCCATAAGGAAACGTGTGCATGGGAGCTATGTCAAATGCTGAGGAGAATACTTCAGGGTCCCGGTGCCACCGCCCCATTTAAAGGCCCCTCATGGACACAAACACTCATTAGACCCATCCTCAGGAAAGTCCATTTCAACTCAGCCACCCCGGTTGCTCCAACAGAGCCATCAGATCTAAACTGTCTTGTCGCTAGGAAGACAATTGGAATGCGAGATGGGCTTCCCAGGAATCCATCCTCGAACGTTGGTCTGGACTCATCCATATGGGATGTCCTGGAGCTGTCCAACAGGTCTCAATTGTCCCGCAGAGGAGGAATCCTTGGAGGGGGCATCCCACCAACTCCCAACGTGGGAAAACCTCCACACTCTGGAGAATCCGCTCCCTTCATGAAGGGGCCGTCATGAACAGAAAATCCAAGCTGAGCCAAACGTCTGATCCGCTCTGACTTCAGAAGCATGAGATATTGCTTTCGGATCTTCAGGGGGTACCCTGCCGTGCCCTCGCCCTGAAACCAAGTTATAGCTTGTGTTCTCAGACTGCCATCCCCACACTCTGGCCCGAAGCCCACAAGTTTGGCAATTCAGGTCCATCATTGCAGAACTTGCCTGCCTCCCTAGAAAAAATATATTGCCTAATGAGCTGTCCTGGACATTAAATGAGAATATACCTACACGGTACTCGAAAGTACCCAAATTATATAGTCTAAACTGGGCAGTAATGCACTGTCTGACACAAACCCCTGAGCCGGGACCTCCTGAGAAACACCGAGACAGCTGACCGCACAATGAAGACATGAGACCCGCCCATGGCATTAGGTCATATCTCTGCCCCTACCCTCATTTTTCAGGCTTCAGAAACTAGACCTATCTCCAATCACTGCCCAAGGGGTTGACTGTGATGCAGAAATCAGAAATCTCCTGCTTACCCATGGCAAGAAGAAACCTGTGGTTGGCATGTTGTCCTATGTCAGTGTAGGAGAGAACCAAGTATTCACCCCTGAGGTCACGCACATTATTGAGTGCAATGAGGGAAATATAAACACGTATTGCTGACAATCCAAGCGTGCTTTCCTGACTCTAGTAATCCTCTCATTGGCTGAGACCCTTAGTATGTCAGTATGGGGCTTGACATGTCCATAGGCCCCAATTTTCAAACAAGATTTTCTGGTTGCACCAGTCACATATCACCAGGGCCTCATACTCTCGGAAATCCTCATTGTGGGGGGGACACTGAGGTTGAAAAACAAAACAAAAAAAATCAAACAAACAGAACAACCTACTTATTCCATCCAACAGAATGACCCCAAAATCTTGGAGGGGCCCAAACCCCCAGAGAATAAGAATCGTGTCCATTTCCCATGAAGTCATCCGGAAACTTCAAAAAATGAGTGACAACGATATCCAGAGACAAAAAACTTGAGTAAGAGCCTCACACTCGCCCCTTCTTTTCATATCCCGAAGAGTTCTCCTCATGTTCTGTAGATCATCTCCCATGACCATACCTATGACCCGAAACATAAGCCGAGTTTGTGTTTTCAGAACAAACTGTCCAAACAGGCCCTGGCCCTACACACACCCTACAAGCTCAGCCCCTGGAGCCAAACTTGACGACTGTGCTGCCCTCTCCAAGGGAATTGTTTGTGCCATTCCAGAAGGCCACCGCCCTACTAATAGGATATAACCTACAAAGTCCCGAGCCCATCACAATAATTTGTTGCTTCCCCCAGGATATCAAACAAGGGGCAATCCTGGGCCCATCTTAGCACCTTCCTATGGCACTCGACCCGTAGACTTATGTCCCCCCCGAGGTAAAAAATGGTACGACATATCAGCGGCACTAATAGGCGCACCGTATCGTGATCCATGGTTGTCTTCCAGGCATCTC